>NC_056733.1:288315822-288348322 GCF_019279795.1 Protopterus annectens
AGTGCAAAGTAGATGCTGCATTTGCGGTTATGAGAGATGCAAATAGGTCACAGCAAGGTTGATCCAAGTGACGAATTATCTTCATCGCTACCTTGGGACTGAGAGATCACTCATGAAGCAGGAGAAAACATCTGCTCAGTTTATCCACGATCACGGTGGAATTCCCTGGAATGTGCATTGCTATCAGAAAGCAGCTAGATACTGTTGCCCATTGACACACTCTTCGGGATTCCTGACATAAAGGGCAAGATCTGGTTCCACCCTGTTTGCTGATGTACCAGATCACTGCCATGTTGTCTGACTGGATAGCAAGTGTCCCCAAAGGGAAGGTCAATTGAAATGCCTGCTTCGCTAGAAGCACGGACACAATTCAATGAAGTGGATATGCAAATTGGCCTCTGAAATGAGCAAGTGCCTTAGACGGTCTTTCCCTGAAAATGCCCCTCCACCCAATCAGGGATGCATCCATAGTCACTACAGCATTGGGCTGAGGGGGTTGAAAGGGCAACTCCATAACTCCTATCCTGACTTCATCCACCACATTAGATCCTGCATCCACCACATTAGATCCTGCTTGCATCAGTTGGTTATGTTGATTAGATAAGACATGAGATGTGTTAACAGAGACCAATGTGACTCCAGAAGCCATTGCAGAAATCTCGTGTGGAACCTTGCCAATGGGACTAAAGTAACTGTTGTTACAATACACCCTAAGACCAAGGTAACTGGGACTTTGTTGTGACAGAGTGTCACCTGAAGCTGTGATCTTAACCTCTGCAGCATGTGAAGAGGGTAGAGCAGCCATACAGGAGTTTGTGTTTAATGTCGCTCCAATGAATTCCATCTCCTAAGCGTGAGACAGCTTCGACTTTTCCTTGTTTACTGAGATGTCTAGGCAATCTGCAAGGTCTAGGATGGAGTCCAAAGCATGAAGCAGTAGATGCCTGGTGTGGCAGGTGAGGAACCAGTCGCCTAGATAGGGAAACACATGGAATCTCTGTAGCCTTAAAATGAGCTGCAACCACTGCCATGCATTTGAACACCCTGGGGGTTATGGTGAGACCAAAGGGCAGTGCACGAAATTGGTAGTGATTGGCTCCCAGCTGGAAGCAGAGGCATCTTCTGGAGTGTTTGCCCATCTTTATGTGGTAATACACATCCTGAAGATCTACAGAGCACATCCAATAGTCTTTCTCCAGAAACAGAAGAATAGACTGTACCATGACCATCCAGAATTTTGTCAAACAAACTTTAAGACACTGAGGTCTATAATTGCCCTCCAGTCTCCTGTCTTTTTTGGCACTAAAAAGAATCTGGAAAAAATCCGGATCCTATTTGGTCTGGTGGGACTGTTTGGATGACTCTTTTTTGAACCAGCTTTTGAATTTCTGGTGCTGCTACATCCCTCTGACTGGGTGGAACATCTGGGATTTGCCTTTCAGCCTTGGATAGAGACCAAAGGGGATATGGTAACCACTGATAATTATAGTCTGCACCCAGGAATCTGACATTATTGAGCATCAGGCTAAGTGCTGCAGAGAGAATTTCTCTTAACTGCCTCCAGAGGTAGGCAATCGGGCCGCCACTCAGGAGTGCTGGTAGGGTTGTCCAGAGAAGGTATCCCTGGAACCATGGTTACATGGGCCTCCTCTGCCACAGGAAAGGCATCTTCCAGATGAGTTCCTCACTCTTCCCCGGGGGAGAAACTCACCACATATGTCCTGAAAAGGCCCTTGGGACTTCCTTAACCACATCTTCCCACTCCTCTGATTCCTGGAGTAAGATTGTTGAGGAGTCAAAAAAACGCACGCCCACAGCATAAAGGTTCTTTCCATTCTTCTCACACCTGGCTAATGCGTCTCTGACTTTGGGGCCAAACAACGAGGTAGCATCAACAGGAGTGCTGACGAAGGAAGACTTAAAATGGTCCGCAAAAATCACACAAGCGCATCCAGGCGTGACGCCTAATGGCAACGCCTGTACCTGGTGCCCTGGCAGTCCCTTCAGCTGTGTGAGCAATAAGCCGCATAGTGGAGTTGGATATCTATTCTAGGGTAGCAAGCTGGGAGGCAACTTTATCGCATTCCTCATCAGATACTGCTCCTGCCAAGGTGCCTGACAGTTCATTGATCAGGTCCCTCTGAAGACTGGTAAAATGTGCCAACAAGTTCAATGACCATATGGCAAAAAAGTCATTGAAGCGCAGACCCGTTTCTCAAATCTGTCCATCGTCTGAGACACCCTATTTGCAGGATGGACAGTTGGACTCTTCTCTACAAGTTCCTTTTTCGTGGCAGCCGCCACCATCACAGCATCTAAACACTAAGTCTTTAGACCAGTGGGGCTGGTCCTCTGGTGCTGTGATAATTTTGTCCAGTCTCCGGGGAATTGGCTCTATAGTGTCTGAATTGAAGTGGCCTTCCAAGCATGCTGCACAATGAGCTTGACCAAATCATCGGCAGGTGGGGTCACCCAGGAAGTAGAAGGTTGGGCACGAAAAACCTGTAAGAAAACAGATTCCTCACAGAAAGGGTTGGTTGACTTCCAATCACCCTTCTGCTTCAAGATTTCTAGGATGTCTCCAAAGGAGACATCTTCAGTGGGCGACTATGGGGACCCTTCCCCTTCATCATAGTCTGTGTCCTCTGTGAAAGATTCTTCCAAGAATGCAAGTGCTTCCTCTTACATAAGGAGGACTCCGAAAAGAGGGTACCCTGCTGCAGGGTGTTTTGCTGCTCATGTGCCCGCTGTTCCAATGTAGGAGGTTGCGACAGCTGGGAGCCAGAGGATAAGTAGATGCGACACTCCAATGGTGATGGCACCAACTGCGAGCCTGCTGAGGCAAGAGCTCTTTCCATAACCTGGAAGGCAAGCCTACCTTATGAGGGATGGCAGCCTGGAACCGACAAATACAACCTCAGAACTGGGGTCACACAAAAAAAGTGAGGAGGCGTGGCTGTGACCACGCGAAAGCGCTTACCTTTACCCACTGTGTTTTAGATTAAAGAAGACTTTTTATACAATTACTACGTCTACTGACCTACTTATTGGATTATTGACTGTAATTCTGCTTGCCATATGCTTACATCGTGGTTGAGATCAGGTTTCTGTGTTTAGCATTAGAACTGGGGTCACACCCCGCTCCAACAAGCCCACCCCCAGAGCAGGAACCACGAGAGGACCTGGAACTGTCAAGGCACCCAGAACCATAGACGGCACCATGGAAAAGGTTGGCACCAGGCTAGGGATCACAAAGCCAATAGCCAAGTCACGGTCCTGAGGGTGGGTCGGCTCTGCCTGAGCAGAGGACCACAGAGATGGTTCTGGAGCCAAGGTGAGAGATTCACCATTGGCACCAAAAAAGTTGGTACCAGGACCGGTGGCAAAGTTGAGGACTCCAAGACCTGCAGAGATGTTGAAGGAGAAATACAGGCTAGAGTCCGTGGAGAGCAGACCTCAGCTCTGGATAGGAGGGAAGTCCTAGAAGGGGCTGGAAATCCTCTGGCCGCCAAGAGCTTGTCCACTAACCTGACTACAAACTCTGAAAGTCTCCTGGTGGAACGAATAGACATCCCAGAGGGAGATTCTGGACGTTCTTGGAAAGGACTTCATTACTGACCATAAAAGGGGTCAATAGATGGGGAATACTTAGTCCTGGACAGGGATTCGACCCTCTGCACTGGGGTCGGCTGACTAATTGTATGTGATGTAGGGGAGGTAACCGGAGTGGATAAAACTATTGTTGGTGCCGAAGAGGTCAGAGGTACCGATGAAGGGGTCGATACCGTGGTAAGTTTTGTCGGTTCCGGTAAAGTTGGCAGTGGCACCATGGATGGAGTTGTAGTTTTAGGCACCAAAGCAGTTGAAGTCAGTTTTGGTTGTTTAGGCTTCAGTTCTGAAGCAGAAACCTGGCCTTTGGTTGATTTAGGGTCATGAGCTTGAGGAGATGCTGGAACGGAGTGGCTCCTTTTCTTCGCTTCTTTCTTTGGAGACTTTGACATGTCTGCCTCACACAAAGCCTCTAAAAAGGGCATTTTAACAGCCCCCTGAGGATTAATTTGTTTCTGCGCTCTGCAATGGTCTGGGCACTAAACCCGGAGCCGACAATGTGGTTGGATTTCCAAATGTGGCACCCCCAAACAATATACGCGGGAAAGATGCCCATCCGAGTTGGGCATCTTCCTGCCACAACCTTAACATTGCTTAAAACCATTGGTGCCTTTTCTGCTTCTCTGCCATGTTAAAATAAGGTGAGCCAAAAACAGTCAGACACAGACACACACAGACACACAGACACAAAAAGATAGGGGAAAAGGCCAAAAAAGAAGATCTTTTTTTAACGTACCGACCAATAGTAATGGAGAGATACCCGAAAAGGATATAGGAGGGAAGAGAATACCAATGATGGTATTTCAGACTTACCAAAGGTAAAAGGGGAGGGAGGGGCCTATACCAATGATGGTAAGGAAGAAAGATATCAAACCGTAATAACGGGGAAAAATAGCACAAGCACACACAAATTTAGTAATTAAACTATTTGGAAAAGTTAACGAGAAAGTTTTAATAGGATATAAAGCTATAAAGAAGAAATGTATACATAAAAAATTAAGCACTTCGCTTGAGAGCATGGCTGATGCGTCCTAAAACTCTATGCGGCAAATCAAATCTTGGGGGGAGGCATTATGGGTAGCCTTAGCTCAAGAGTTTTCTGGCTGGAGCAAGCTTGTTACAACAGTCAAGAATGAAGATTAACATCAGATACAGATATATATATATATATATATATATATATATATATATATATATATATATAAATATAAAAATGTGCATTCCTTTATTTCTGACATTATCCATTTCACCATGACCTTCAGCATCCTAACTTTCAACCACAAAGCAGTCCGTTCCCTCAGTTCTATCCCATCTCAGCAGCTACTGTTTCTCCCAGATGCTTGTGCAGGACAGAGTTAATGCCAGGTAGAAAACATCTACCAGTAGTACCTGTCAATTTCTCCTGTACCCAAGGTTTGACTGGCAATTCTTTCTGGCTGTGAACCAATATGTTCATATGACATTATTAAGCTCATCACTGGAAAGCTACTGAGAAGCTTAGCCACCTTACCTTGCAGTGACAGAAGTAGAGTAATTCCCTTCTGGGCCTGATCTTTTCCACTAATGTGGTCATGAATTTGCTATTAGCCAGCTGTCAGAAATGGCTTTGAAGGTATTTAGGAAGGAACTCTGCTTAGTGTGCAGAGGGGAAATATTCCAAAGGTGGGGAAGGCAAAAGCATTGGATAAAAACACCAGGCATACAGACAAGTATCTTTCATAATGTGAAATAATCAAAGGTCCTTACCAGTCTGGATTAGATGCAGTGGATGAAGATGTAGAGGAATTTTATCCTGTCAGAGTCGCTTAAGTGGCTTAAAACCAGAGTGTTTTTTTTTTTACATATATTATACATGGTAGCCTTATAAAAAGGAGTGGAAAATGCTTTCACTCTCCAAGTACAAAACTAGTACACCCTTCCGTTTCACAGAGTTGTCCTGCAGATGGTTATCCTTTAGGAAAAACCACCATCCTCTTCAACCTTGATTGTATCTCTGAATTTCTAGTTTCTGTTGTAAGGATAAGGGCACTACAGTTTCCCCAATTTTCCTGCCTCCCACAGAAGGGGCACCACATTTTTCATATTTCCAAGAGTCAGGTACTTCATCATTCAGTGATCTGTTGAATATACTCATTCAGTGATCTGTTGAATATACTCATCAGTGGACTGCCAACACACCAATCAGATTCCATGAGAGCAGCCCATGTTGTCTCAGTGCTTGTATCCTCCATTAGAGAACTCAAGTCCCTCTTAGTCTCCCCCATCTCCATGTCATCTGTCTATTCTCTTAACGCTGCCCTGCCTCCTTTCAAACAGGGCACCCTCCCCTTCCTTTCCTTTGTAGAGAGTGAAGTACTCATTCACTCCGTTTTCCTCAGGTCTTCTACTATTTCCTTCCCATCTTTGCTCACCCTGGCCAAGTCAGTCCTTTTAAGTTATTTTACTAAGTGTGCCATTGTTAGCCCATTTCAGCCACAGCCCAGAAAATGAAAACAATGGTACAACTGACCAATACATTTAAAAAAAATAGAACAGTGGGAAAACTGGAAAACTGTGTAAAACATAAATAGTAACAGCTGTGGTAAGATGCACACTAGTTCAAAATGGAATAGGAACACTGCAAAATCCCTGAAAGATACAAAGAATGCATACATTACTAACCTACATACCATTTTAGTCAAGGAATGTGTTTATAGGGAATACAGTATTCAAATTTCAGTTTAAGAAAACTATTTACAATTTAAGAATTTACATTTCTGCTGTACTACTGGTGTTGCAGAAAACAGATGCAAAGTGTTCGTAAACAAGTTACATATTTACTGTATACAGACATTACAATTAGATACTTGCATTTGGTGGGGTTGAGAGTCTAGGGTTAGGTTTATATGTATTATTTTAGCTGTGGAGTAACTCTTAGCAGACCTATTAAAATAGGAGCATGTTGTTAGGAGAGCTAGTGGTTTCTTTCCAAATTCTTGCACAGAAATGGCTGTTCATAGTGTTGTTAGAGAGGGCATCCAAACATTTAGGCACAAAGGCTCAAAAAGTGTGGTCAGTGGTTGTTACTGGATTTCCTGCTCTCTGCAGCACTATGCATTATTGGTTTGTGAGCAGAACTGACAAAGTATGTTTCACTGTTTGCATCCCATACTGTTGTAGCTAAACTAAGTGTTGTATGTATCAGCATGAGGAGGTTGAAGTTCTCAGCTTAGTAGTCAGAATATATCTACAAGTTTTATGTGGTAAATGCGTGCAGAATAGTTAGAATGAGGGAGAACAGAATACAGGAAGGAAAGCAGAGATGGAGGGAGGGACAGGATGGGATGGGGTTACAGAAGGCTGTAGTGGAATTTGAAAAGAAATTAGGACTAATGGAAATTATGAGTGAAAGTGGAGACTAAAGAAAGAAGTGTCAAATTAGTAATTATGGCAAGGATGGTGACATGGGGGTCTCATCTGAGATGTCTTAAGTTATCAAATTACGTCTATGCTGAGGTGGCATTTGTAATGTGAATAAGAAGCTCTAAGTTCAGAATGGAAGTTTGGGAAAGGGGGTGCTAGAAGAGGGGAATGTTTGGTGAAATGGAGTTTATTTTGAACTGTATGCAAGTTGTAAAAAGAGATGAGGATCTTAAGTTGTATGGAGTGGATATTTCAGACATCCTTTTCCCTATAATCACCCAAAACTTACATATACGGACTCTTCATACCTTGGGAGTATAAAAGGGAATATTCCAAAAAAAACAGCAATCTCTGACTTAGTACATGCAAATCTGCACTGTTTACTATTCACTGTTAACTGTTACTATTCTAGGAACGATTCTTGAAACAGCACATGTTCACACAGTGTAGTTCTTTGCCTCACTACTAGCCATTTAGCTTTTGAAAGCATGGACCAGTGAGGTTTTTCATGGTGGCAGAGTTATGAACCTGCAAATGTTAATGGAGGTGGTTTGTACAGAGTGGTTAAAGTTCTTTCTTGAGAGGGAAGCAAGGAGGGTTACAGTATATTCAAGCTGTGGGAGGAAAAACTCCTTTTCCAATTGCTGCTTGAGAGTAAGTAGGAGATCTTGGGCAAAAAGAGGAGTTTGTTTACTTTTCATTTAGTTTGTTCCCTCTGCCCACTGACCATGAAGCCTCATTTGTGGCACACAGGCACATTTGTTCCCTGACAATGAGGCTAATCCCCAGATCCTATAGGATGAGAACCTGTGCAGAGCAGGAGGAGGGTCATCAGATGGGCAGATACTGAGGACACCATTCTAACTGGCATTCTGGAAATGAAGCCATTTTGTAGTAAGGCCCTAATCACTACCTTGGTGATGACATGCAGACCTATAAATCACTACAGGAAATGCCAACAATCCCGTAATGTCTGTGTATGTGCACTCCTTCACATGCGAGACAAGAGCTATCCTAAAAAACACAAGCAGATACAGTGTATAGCATTCATTAAGCAAGATCCTGAATTTAGTGTCCTGAGACTTCTGTCCCTTGTTACAACAACAGCAGCTATAGCAGCCCCTTCCCACCCCCACCCCCCACCGAGGAAGGTACTGACCATCCTCCCTGCCAGCAGCATCAGTCAGCGAGGCGCTAAGCAAATTTCAGTAGCTTGTGCAGTTAGTCGGGTTTCATCTCTCTCTGCCACCAGACTGACTAACTTTTGATTTAGTGATTTGCATGTGATACGGGAAGTTAAGGTTTGAGTTTAGACATACACACTTTTCAACAGGATCTTCATTCTTTTGAATAGACCAGTTATTTTAGTTAGTCAGTCAACATTTGTTTACCAGGAATGTCCAACTGGGACCCCATTGTCAGCAGAGGCCCAAGAAGAAAATCCCCACAATCTTTCAAAAATCAATTACAGATATTTTTAACAAAGTATCATGTTAAACTACAAAACGTAGGAGTGAAATGTTGTAATAAGAAAAAAACAGAACATATGTTTCACAGTAGAGTGAAATGAAAAGCAATAAAATGAGTGTTTGGCACTTGGATAATTTAGAGGTGCTCCAAGTCATATTTTTTGTAGTGTTAAGAATAACATTAAAGTTTAGGTCTTTCCACAGATAACTTTTCATAGCTGAAATAAGTCGGCTGCCATATTATTCTCTCCAAGATGTTAAGCTGTCCACTTGTTCATCATTTACCTTTACTTTTAGTGTGGATAGTGAAAAGTGTTCGCAATGACAGTGCAGTTTCATCTATGAGAGTCTGGCTAAATAGTTCTATTATAAGGTAGGATGGGGAGTATAAGCAAAACTGCCACTGTAGTTGGTGAATGATGAAAGTCCATCATCAGAACTGTAAAATTAAGAAACTTAAGTCGTAATGGGGGGGGGGGGGGGTGGGACAACAGTAGGAACCTAGAAAAAGTTTATAGCATCCCATAACTTAACAGTGGTAATGAAACACTAGAGGTTGGCGATTATGGTTCCTTTGCATACAGGTTGGTCTTGAAAGGGACAAGATTCCATGTGTCTGATTTCAAGGAAGGTCACGAAAAGATTGCGTGTACCAGGCTACAGGACTTCAGGATGCTGATCTGGCAAAAGGTAGACTGAATGATCTCGTCTAAAAGAAGTCATGCTGTCACCAATGACTTGGTTGAAGGAAATCCTTCAGCTAAGCCTTTGATAGCAGGTCTCAATGAAGGGTTGTATGAAAATTAAAAGGTATAAGGGGGTGGCCCCAACACAGTCAGGGGCGTGTTCAGAAAGAGGGAGTGGTTATCACAAAGACATCACTGTCAAAACAGAAAATGTCAGTAAAGCAACACAGGTTTGATTTCAGTACTAGGACCGACTACACCTATTTTTTATTTTATTTATATTTATTTATTCTTTGTTGTCCAGGCCTTTTTTCAGGAGAGACCAACGTTTGATATTTATACTATCACAGGAAATTTGGACAGGGCACTAGGGAACTTCCCCTACTTTTTGTAGGATGTGGGAGCTTTTACATCCACCTTTGCTACTATAAACTCGAGTAGATATAGTGTTGCGGTTTAACATCTCATCTAAAAGATGGCACACTCAAGAGTTCAGCATCCCCCCATGCTACACTGCAGTATCAACAATCAATCTGCTTGGTGTGGGAAATAGAACCCACAATCTTTTGCACCAAAGGCAAGTGTGCTACTTACTACACAGAAATGGCACAATATCTGCTTCACATAGCATTCTGGTATTTCAAAGCAAGATTAAATGACATGGAAGTGGGGAATTCTGGGAAAATGTGTCAGTTAGGATTTAAATAAAAAAAAAAAATACACACACACACACACACACACACACACACACACACACACACACACAGGATACAAAAAGTGCACACACCCCTGTTTAAATGCCAGGTTTTTGTGATATAGGCCACAATAAATAATTTCAAAACGTTTCCCACCTTTAATGGGACCTATAGCCTGTACAATTCAATTGAAAAGCAAACAAATCGGTTAGGGAGATAAAATATAAAAAATAAAAATATATACAATAACCTGGTTGCATAAGTGTGCACACCCTTAAACCAATACTTTGTTGAAGCATCTTTTGATTTAATTACAGCATTCGGTCTCCTTGGGTAGGAGTCTCAGCATGGCACATCTTGACTTGGCAATATTTGCCCACTCTTCCTTGCAAAAGCTTATTGTATGTCTTTTATTTTTTATATTTTTTCTCCTAACAGATTTGTTTGTTTTTCAATTGAACTGTACAGGTTATTGGTCACATTAAAGGTTGGAAAAGTTTTGAAATGATTTATTGTGGTCTCATTTTTTTTATATCACAAAAACCTGGCATTTTAACAGGGGTGTGTACACTTTTTAGATCCACTGTATGTATATGTGCATTTATTATAACGTCAACCATTCAGAATGTCCACAACCTCTTCATCAACATGTGTCGAACAGCCACATTATAGCTTTCCAAGGGGGGGGGGGGGGGAATCGGCAGGCCAAATACGCACAACACAATACAACAAACACTATAAAGTGGGGGGCTATACCCCACACCCCCCAATGTGGGGGGTTGTGCCCTCCACACCCACCAGACTAAATATACCAACTCAGAGATCACACTACAGTGGGGAAAAGGGCGGATGTAAGACAATGGCCAACCGATTTCGCTGACGTGGACATTCGACAAGTGTCGATGAAGAGGTTGTCGACACACACACACACACACATACAGTTATGTACTGTGAATTGGGTAAGATGTAGGAAAGCTAGTCTCACCTTGAGCAAGAGAAAGTATGCAAGAGTAATCCCCCCCTAGACTGAAACACTACAAAATATAAAAAGGTAGTGGTGAAGGGCAGTAACATGCCAGGAACGGGGCACAAAGACTAAATTCCAGAGACCATGGGATCATCCTTCAAAAGGTACAAATTACAAGGTAAAGACATTGTCACACCCTGAAAAGTTATTTTTGTGAGGACACACAAAAATAAACTAGGGTCACAAGATGTGCAAAATTAGACAAGTACAGAAGGAACTGAGTTACAAGCGAAGATGGGAGAATTACACAACAAATGAAGCAGGTATGTGAGTGGATGAAACTAAAGAGGAAAACCACAAGGAAGTGAAATGAAGTTGGGCAGCAGATGAAAGGGCCAGAGCTCAACTAAATATTTCAAGATTATTATTTCACACAGAGTGAGGTACGGCCTTGTGTAACGTACTGCTTCAGACACTGGTACAGTGTAAGCCACCAGCGAGTTTCAAAGTTGAGTGAGGAAAGCATGTGGAAGGTGGCATTATAGGTGTCAGGAAAGGCTAGCTACAACAAAAATAGACTGATCATAGGTGGTCTCTATATATCTTCATAAAATACAATATGATAAATGGAAAAATCATTTTTCTTCATTACACCAAAAAGCACTGTTTGTCATTTTCTTAAAATTATCACAGGTGAATGGCCTTACTTTCTAAAGCACTGGCCTGCAACCCATTCTGTAAAGCCCTCTTATCTTGAGAGTGCTTGCCTGCCAATGAAACAGGTAAATGGACTTCAAAAGTATGATCTCAAACTGCTTGTTTAGTGGAGTCACCTAGTGTGACCCACCTCCAACTACGGTACTTAGATTTTGCTTGCTTACCAAGCTCATTTTACAAAACTAGCAGCTAGTGAAAAAGAAGAATGCTTAGCTTAAAGTGCCTGCTATTCTGCCTCTGTACTGCAGTCACCAATATCACACCTGGTCCTAGCTCTCAACCTCTTACCATGAAAATTCTGAGCAAAGCCAAAAATAATAGGTGCACAAAGACACAAAGACCCAAAATCAGGGACAGATTTTAAAAGTTGTTAGAATGACAGATTTTACATTAGCATGCATTTTCTACATGATATAGAGTCTGAAACTCAATGGGACTTAAATTATCAATAATCTGCCAAACAAATCGCAAGTTTTAAAGACAGGCCAAAAATATGAAGAAAAATTCTTAACATCCTGCAAAATTCTGGACAGTTGAGAGGTGTCGTCAGCTGTGGCTGAAAAAGGACTGTCCTCTATTCAAACACCTGTATGTGAAGCCTGAGAAACGCTCCTGATTATGAGCAGACTATGTATAAAATCAAATAGAAGAAATCACATCATTCTTCAAGGTGAATATGCTGAGAATTCATAATCTTCTGTTATTTCATTCACCTGCACAGTATATGCTCACCAATTCTGAGAGACTGAGACAATCTGATCTGCTGCAACACCAAAGCACAAAGACAGCATGCAGCACATGGGCATGAAATGTGCAATTGGCTCTACCATACTGCAGTATGCAGCAGACGTCTTAGAAGTGTGAGCAGAAGCATACACATAAGTAATGGGGGGGGGGGGAGGCACACAGCAGGTCCTTGAAAGCATATTGTAGCAGAAGTCCCCACACCTGTTGGATAACTACCATGAAAGCTGGTGGGGTGATGGTCTCCCTATAAGTGGCTCCTGCCTTAAGGGCATACATGGGCTTATGTGACTGTGGAAAGGCCGATGGTTGGCAGGCAGTGGGAGATAAAGAAAAAAGAAAAAAAAAAAAAAAAGGAATGCGTTTCTAAGCTATGCAACTTACCGGCTGAGTAACTGCCGCTTCCACCACTCCAGCTGCATAAGCCTGTAGACTATCATTGTACTTGTCACTGGTTGTTACCTCCAGGAAAGACCACCTGCAAAGAAGCAACACATTACAGACAGCAAATATGGTGTTATATATCTGTGTATGGTTGCCTTGTAAAGTCACTACAAATGAAATACATTTGTATAAATATCATATAAATATCAGTAAGGATAAGAGCAAACAAAAATTTCAGAAACAAAACAGCACCATTAACTCCTAACAAGATGCTCCTGAAATAGGTTTTCCAATAAGTCTGCAACCACCAAGATAGTATGGTTTTCAAAAGGCAAAGGAAACAGTCCCCAGTGTACCAGACTCATAAGGAATATTCCATGTAGGATGCACAGAAACATCTCATGCTCACGAACTGTAAAACATGTTTATAGTCTATAATCAGTTGATTTAAAGCTGCAGTCTAAATTATTCAACAACCTGATATCTTAATGTGTACCATCATACTTTGCTAAAGTTTACCAACAAGAGTGTCATCACCAGTAAACGGAGCACAGTATCCAAATTCTACAAATGGCTTACCACCCACTTTCTCAAGCGTTTGAACATAAGTTTTGCCCCATCAAGAGATGGGGCTATTTGACCACTATATGAAAAGTACACCAGGTGCAATTTGCTTTACAATCTGTTAGACAATTCATGACATTTAACTGCATTACAACTCAAGAACTGAAAATAAAGAATAAAGTTAGTACACTGTGAGATGTTTCAAGAACCCTAAACAATCTCCGCTTTTGTCCAGTCTTTAGCCAGTAGTATGAGTAAATTCTCCAAGACAGACTTTCATGCTAAATTGCAAAGTTTTTGAAACTGCAAAAAAGCTACCTATACTTCAACAATGCAGAATATTGTGAAACACATACTCCTTTGGGGGGATTAGGCAGGGTCTTGTAGACCAAGAATGCATGGACTGAAACCAGTGAAGCTAGCTGAAGGACCTCTGCAATCAAGACTTCAGTCACAGCCTGCAGGAACACTGCTGGAAATATTTTTATCTAGTGGACAGTATGCACGTGCAAGTTTCATAGATGAAGTAGTAGATAAGCTTTCAATATCACAAGGTATGTGTGCCTACAACACATTTCTCCACATGTTGAGAACAGGTACCCTAAGGACTCTGACCAAGAAATTAGTAATTAAACAGATGACATTCCTGGAAAAATGCCAGGAAAATGAATACCATGTGGCTTTAGAGACAGACTTCTATACAATTTTAAAACTGCAAGATGTGAGGATTTTATTAAGCTATACAGGTAAATTACATTTAAGAAGAAAGCGTGAGGGCACCTCATAGAAAGGCTAAGTCAGATCTGAAAGCAAATACTGAAAAATTCTAGAGAAAGCAATACAGTTAAAGAAGAGAATGCCATTAAGAACAGAACACTGAATAATAAAAAATATGATTTTTACCATCCTCTTCTAAGAGCTGACCCCGCCAACTTACAAACTGAGAAGATGTGATGGTGGTATTCTGAAGACTGAACAAGGAATACAAAAACTGTACTTGGAAACTACTCTTAAGACTACCACAGCTATGGTAGCTATCTTGAACAACAAGCTAGAACAACAAAGGCACAAGCATGTTTTCCAAGCATGTAAAGGCTCAAATTCCTAAAGGTTAATTCTCCCACAGACGGCCACCAGCACAGTGTCCTGCAATAACAGCATTCCAGTCTAACCTGACCATTTACATGAAACGCTCACTCCTGGACGCGAGCAAAAATACATCATGCAGGTATGACCCTACCTAAACACAGGGAATTTCTTTAATGCTGTACTGCACAGGAGGATGATGAGTAAATTAAAAAGGTACAGCTGTCAGGCCTCATTAGAGCATTTAAGTTTATATGCATTGGGTGGGGGAGGGTTTGCAAGCTATTAAAGCTTGCAGAGGTGGCCCTGAGGAAAGAGGAGAGGATAAAAGTCACCACTGGCCTTCATCTAGCAATGCAACATGAACAGAAGTGGTGACACACCAGCAAGATAAAGTATTGCATAGGGCAGCAGGTTCCAGAGGCTTAGCTAACCCTGCCTCTGTAAAGTGTCCTAATAAGTATACTTGCATCTGAAGTACTTGTCGGATCCCAAAGAGCATATGCATGAAAAGGGAGTATGGTAATGATCGCACAAAAGCTAAAGTTGCCTTTGTAGTGTACAGGGCACTAAGGCCATACACAAAGTACATGGTTCAATTCTGGTAACCATGAAGAAAAACATCAAGTTGGCAGAAAAAGCATGGAGTTACCAAAATGCTGAAAGGACTGTAACTGCAGAGTGAGAAAACATTTATACAGCTAGACATGTGCATCACAAAAGGGGAAGGAGGCATGTATGCTGACATATCACATAATCAAGGAGCAAAGGGGATCAATGTAAGGAATGAATGAAAGGGGAAGACATAAAAGATAGGACACAGGACATTTTTCCACCTGGAAGATAAAAGGCTGACTTAATGAAACACAATTAAATCAGAGAGGCCAGTGAGGCCCAGGAACACACTGACACCCACACTGGTACAGTGTACTTTAAAGGGTTTCAAGGAAACAGATGAGAAAAGGCTTGAGATGGGCTGAGTAATTTTAATAGGGGAGTCGTGCCTGGACAGGCAAAGTACATTTATGTAAATAAAGTTACCATAACAGTAGATATTTGAATGATCATAGCTGCAGCAGCATAAGCTATATGGGTTACATATGGGTTACATATCCTGCATAGGATTTAGCAGCCAGCCAGCT
Source organism: Protopterus annectens (assembly GCF_019279795.1). Classification (NCBI taxonomy): domain Eukaryota; kingdom Metazoa; phylum Chordata; order Ceratodontiformes; family Protopteridae; genus Protopterus; species Protopterus annectens. Next base: position 288,331,288 of record NC_056733.1, read on the forward strand.
TCCAAAGCTTCAGGGCACCTTCGACACACCCAAACCATTAGTCAACTCGAGCTGAGAGGTCTAAAAAGACAGGTTTGGGTGAGAAGCCCTTCAAAGCTTTTGTGTCAACTGAGAACATGAGACTAAGCCTTGAGAGAACAATACTAGGAACAATAAAAATTCAAAATGTCCACACCCTGGCATAAAACACACACCAAAAAACAAGGAGGATGGAAGGAGGGAGCAGCTACTACAGCAGTGACCATTTGAACATCTACCATTATGGAAAGCTCAACTTACACAACTGTACTATGTTCATCCTGTTGATCACTGCAGTAGCATCTCCTTTCACCTCCCAGTTGTTCTAAGCTATGTGGGTAGATTACCAAAGCTTATAACAATTAAATCAGAGAGGCAGAATGAAGGATGTCTGTAGAGTGAGATTGTGCTGTAAAGCTATATCCCATGATAACATGGTTTGTCCGCATGGGAGGTTAAGACTCGGCTCCCCCTTGATTTTTTTTTTTTTTACTGATTGATTTTGATTGACTGACATCTGATTACTGGGAAAGTCCAACTAGGTAGGAGCCCATTTTCCACTAAGGCCTGGAGAGAAACGCTCCAAGATATTACAAAACATTAAGAATAATTTTACCATGTTTAAAAATTTTTTTTTTTGTAAGACAGTTTAATTAATTACACCCAATTAGACATATGAACATTACTTAATACATACAAATTAGTTTTAACATAATACAAGTAATTAGAGAAAAACAAACGTACTACAGCTGGAATAGTGATTTGAAACAGATTTGCAATCAGTAACAATTATAATTATATTAGGTACACTATATACAGGAGATAATCCCAAGGCACAGATGACTGTCTGGATCAACAGTGCTATTGGCTGAGAGGCAGTAAAAAACAGACTATTAGTAGAGAGAGAGGACACATTAGAGATAGAAGTAGAGGAGTGTAGGCAGAAAGGAACATAGAGTTAAGTTGGGTTATTGCATAGGCAAGACCAAGACTTGTGAAAGGTAGCCTTGAGAGACATTTTAAGAGAGTTAGGGCTTGAGATTGAACACTAGGTAGTAATTTATTCCAGGCATTTGCCACGAGTAGCTGTACAGGAGTTTACCAATACTTTTTGTTGGGCACATATACTTGCAGCAGATTCTGCTGAGAGCTACGGAGGGCATGGTTGGGAGTGTAGGCTTGCATGAGGCAAGAGAGGGGGGCAGAAGGAGGGTTGATGCAAGACAGAATGAATTCAAGAGGAGCTGGATAGCAGAATTTGATGATGAAATTGCAGGTGTTTCAGTGTTATGCAGTGATGACAGCAGTAGGGGTGGCTGAAGGCAAACCTTGCAATTTTGTTACAGGTGCACTCCAATTTAGACACAAGGTTGGATTGTTGGTGTTTAAGAATAGTTTGTCAGAGAGAGCCTAGAAGCATTAGTGTGGAATTTTTTTATGCCTATATAACAGGTCTAACTTTTGACAAGTCTTTCTGCTACACTGCTGAATATGGAGATTGAACTTAAGCAAGTTTTATGTGACGTTCAGCAGGGATGACAGTGTTGTTTAGGGAGGAGATAGTAAAGTTGGCTTTATGGTGTTGGAGAGATTTGGGGAGGAATAGAAGTTTTTTTTTTTTTTTTTTTTTTTTTTTAATGACTAAAGTAGAAGTAGAAGTTGGTTGGAAGTTGCCCATTTTTCGATTGAGTGTAGGGTGTCTTGAGTAAGGGTGTGAAGATGGGAGATATTGTCGGAGCAGATGATGATTGTGGAATCATCAGCATATTGTGTAACTGAAGAGAGTGGAGAGTGGGGGTCATTTATAAAGATATTGAATAGTAGGGGTCAAAAGATGGAGCCTTGGGGTACCCCTGTTAGTACAGGTAAGAAGCAAGAAAAGCAAGACTGCCATTTAATTCCTTGGAATCTATTGGAGAGGTAGCTGGAGAACCCGAAAAGTGCAGAGTTGGAGATATTGAAGGTGGTTAATTTGGATAGAAGCAGTCTGTGGGGAAACGTGTTGAAGGCTTTGGAGAGATCCAGAAACAGAAAGGAGACTAACTTATTGTTGTCATGACAGTTTGCGATCGTGTTAGTGAAGAATGACAGAGCAGTAGCTGTACTGTGTTTTGGGAAAAAGCCATGTTGTGTTGGGGTAAGGAGATCGTACCGGAGAATGTAATCAAGGAGCTGCTTATGTATGCATTTTTCAAGAATTTTTGACAGGGGAGAAAGAATGGCAGTTGGCCTGAAATTTGAGGGGTTAGTTGAGGTACCACCTTTGTGCAAGGGTATGACATTTTTTTTCCAGATGTCAGGTACGTTTTCCTTGACATGTAGTATGGGGATGGGCTAAGTGATAAGAGTTTGCAGCTATTTTTAGGAATTGAAGCATAAGATTATCGACTGAAGGAGAACAGGGTATAAGTTTGCTAAGAAGTAATCCGAAGCAAGTAGCAGGACCAGGTTTATATGAAAAGAAGCTTGTTTGAATAGATGGAGGGGTGGGGTGGGGTATGTAATTATATCAGTTTTGGATATATTATGGATAGAGTCGATGAAAAAGGAATTTAGTAAGGAAGCAGTGTCAGTGGAAGAGCTACTGGGGCATGGGGTGGGTGATGAGGGGCTACCAGGATGTAACAGATTATTTACAGCTTGCCAGAACTTTGGGGGTTGGAGTGGGAGTTGCTTAGTGGTGTTTGAAAGAGGTTTTGCTCATCAAGGGTGACCTTTTTTTGGTTCAATTACAAAGCTCTCTATAGGTTTGAAGAACTGTGGGAGTGTTAGTTTGTTTCCATTTTTCCATGCACAGTCTCTCTTGTTCATAAAAGGTTTGAGTGGCTTTAGTAAGCCAAGGAGCAGAGAGACTTTTGATTCATATTTTCCTGACTGTGGCCAAGGAGTTAAGTATGTCTAGAAAGATTTTGTTAAATGTCATGACTACATCCTGCAGGGGGAGGTTATAGAGGAAGGACCAATTAGTTGAAGACAGCAAGTGGTTGAAGGTGTCTGTGTTAAAATTAGGGAGCTTACTGCAATCTTTGTATTGCTGGTATTTGAATAACTGAGAAGAGTGTCCGAGTATGAAAGTGGGACGATGGTCACTGAGGGTGTCAGGTACAGTGAAGGGGTTGTGAAAGAGGTTAGGGTTGGAGGTGAGAACCCAATCTAGAGTGGAGCCCGAGTTGGAGTGTTTACCTAGACGAATAGGGGTAATGTAATCATTAACCGGGAGAAGCCACAAAGGTTTATAGAGGCATTAGGAGAAAGTGTGTCTATGGAGCGCCAGTCAGTACTGACATCACCCAAGATTACCGTTTCATAAGAGATAGTCAGAGATCCAGGAAAGAAGAAGCTCCAGAATAGGGATGTTTTTACCTGGGGAGGTAAACTGAAGCAATTGCTAGTTTATTGTGATTGTTCAGTTTGCAATTAACAATGAGTATTTCAGCAGGGTGTAAGTTTGGAGGAGAAATGGATAGCGGGTAGAGGGAGAGCGGATTAGAGTAGAGTAAAGAAGAGCAACACCTCGGCCTTTTTTGTCTAGTCTGTCTTGCCAAAAGATGTTATAGCCTGCGGGAAGAAATTCAGAGTTGGATATATGAAGTTTTAGCCAGGCCTCAGATATGGTTAGAATATCTGGAGGTGTGTAGGGAGATCCAGGCATGAAAAGGGGAGATTTTGTTTGTGGTACTCTGGATGTTCATAGACAGAATAGACGGGTTTTTAAATGGATGTATATTTGTGAGTCTGAGTAGTAGTACTGGGGGAGGAGATGGCAGTGTGAAGAGTAAGTACAGAGAGAGGAGTTATGATCGGGTCCAGGGTGGGGGATGAAAGTCACCTGACAATAGTAGGTTTAGTAAGAATAATTTGAGAAAAGTGTAGTGGTTGTAATGGAGGTAGGTTTTAGGTTTAGTTTCAAGGGGGAGTGAGGATAGAGACAATATCTTATTTTATGCAAGATGTAGCTGGGAAGATGAATATGTGAAGGGGAAACAAAGGAATAGGTGGGAGGGTGATTGGTTTGAGAGTGGGTAAAAGTGGGTGGGGAGAAACTAGATTTCAGAGCATTGATAAGAGGTTGCAATGGAGGTGAGACAAAGAAAGTGATAACGATAAGTAGGAAGCTGTGAGAATATTGTGGGCTTGGGGGAGACAGTGTGGCAGGCAAGAGAAATAGACGGTTTGTAGAAAGAGTAGTCAAAGTGGTGATGATGTACAACTATGTAGAGGTCCTAGTAGGATAGGTAGGAGGAAGTGACTGCTGAATGGAAGGTTTAGAGTGGAAGTTGGGCGGGGAAAGGAGGTGTGGTCAGTGGGGAAAGAATATTAATGTAGTGCAAGTGGGAGTTGGCAGGAATGCGGGTAGGGTAGGGGAGTGGAGTGAGCCTGAGTGCAGTAAGGGTGAATGGAGCTGGTTGCACCCAGGTGGAATCTAAGTGCCAAAAAACAAACAATCAGCAAGCTAAATTATTTGAATTATTGATTTCTTTTATGTTTGGATTTTAAATGGGATACTAAGCTAGGGGAAAGCCCTGAAACAAGTTTCCACGGAGAGAAAGAAGTTAATGGTCAGGGTAACCCAAGGGGCTTTACACAGATGTTGAGAGTGAAAAACAGTAGGATTAACAATTAGCACCTGGACTGACAGTGGAAGGATAACTGCTGATTAAACAGAATTGCAAATAGCCAGTAAAAAGGGGCAGAGTGTATTTAGTTGAAGGACAGGGGGTGGGAAAGTTAACAGATAGCATAGGCACTGGGGAAAAAAAGGCTAGGCGTTATGCAGAGAGGCCACTGGGTGCTACTAGTTGGGAACAGTGGAACTGAAGCAGGGAAATTATCTAATAAAAGGGCAAGGCACATGATCACAGTGTGGTGATGTATGGGTAGCTGGCACACTTATATGAGTTATAGCAAGTTACACTGTAAAAATGTACATTAACAAGTGGCTCAGTTTTACAGCATACTTGGGGGACTCCTTACAAGCAGAAATCCTTGTTGAGCTTACCAGAAGGTTCCTGCGTACCTCAAGGGGTGTTGAGATTAGGACAAGGGTCATGGCGAGGTGTGTATTACCTAGGAAAAGGATGATAGAAGGGAGAGGTTATCACTGGAGATACAGGATAGAGGAAATAAATTTATAGATGAGCAGTATGTAGAAGGAGGTCTAAGTAAAGAAGAAATTGAGGACAAGGGACAGTTGGAGGTAATGTATGAAGGTGGAAGGAAGGAAGGCGGGATAGACAGATTAGAGCAGTAAGAGAGGGTGAGGGGGAAGTGATTAGTAGAGACTGTGGAGATGATGAGATAAGTATGGATAGCAGAAAGAGAGAAAGATGTAGGACAGTTATGCACTAAAAAACAATCTATTAAACAGTCAATAAGCAGTTGTAGACAACTTGTTTGTGCAACTTAATATTGAGACCCCATTAAAGGCAATATGCAAGAATATAGTGGGACAAAGTTAAACATTGAATAGCTATAACACTGCAGCATAACAGATACAACAATGACTGGGTTAGCTTATTTCATGTTAACACACTTGTATTTCGACCATAACACTGGTGCGGTAATGTTTCCTATACACTATGTCGTCCAGGTAAACGAGTAAATGCAGAACAATTTAAACCGTAATTACTGGCGTGCATTTGAAACCTCCATGCATTGCTTGAGGAACTGCTGCTGGTGAGTGACAATTAGCCTAGGGACGTTTCATATAAATAACAACCAAAACAAAGAGTAAACTCTTGACATGGGGATGCAACAGCTCAAAATAACATCGAGGAGAAAAGTAACAGCAGAACCAGGCACACGATTTAGGAGAACGATTAATTAGCCTCCTGTTTAAGCAATCAATGCCTGATATACACAGTAATAATAGCTCTTATTTGCAGTGAAAGCAAATGTTGTGTTGCAGTTCAATATTGTGGCACAGAACAGAAATAAAACTTATAAAAATCACCTTCAGAAGAAGAGGCAAAAATATGGAATTCCCAAAAACAGTCTAGTCACACAGAGAAGTTTAAAGAGAAATTAAAGGCAAGTTAGTATAATACAAACAGGAATTGCAATATGAAGTGAGAAAAAACAGGTTTACGGTATATTTAGAGAGAAAGCCACTGGAGAGAAATTGATAGAAGGAAATGAGTAAAGAAGGGAGAGTAAGGGAGGTGTAAGGTATGAACAGGTATTTGTTCCCATTTAGAATGGTTTAGAAGGATGGTAGGGAAGGTACGGACCTGATGGACACAGGTAAGGAGTTCCAGGCCTTAGCAACATGGTAGGACTACAGGCAATGTCTAGCAGATTTCATAGGTTTGTGAACAATGCAGACAGTTCCACAATGATGTGGTACATAAATCACATCAAGAGGCCTTGGGGAACAAAGGTGATTTCAGAGAGTTTAGTGCCTTGATAAGACCAAACCATCTTTTATACTTATACACTTATATCCATCTTTGTTGTCCCTGACACCTTGCATTTTTATTCCTCTTGAGACCACTACTTAAGCAAAATCTGAAGTTTCTGTGCTGACAAACTGCTTTGGAGCTGAAGGAGAGAAGGAGAGACCTAGATTCAGGGATATTTAATTTCTCCACCAACATATTTCTCTTCTGACAAATCCCATAGCTAAAAAGATGCTGTGAGTTTATGCTAGGACCAAATAAACTTCAGATACTATTGTGTCGTTTACTTGGGGAGTCTTGTCAGAGGTATTGTAAGAACCACAGATGCCATGAGACCTAGACTCTTGAGGTATGCCATCACAGTGACTAAGGTCTGCGAGTGTACAACTCCTAGAACAGATCCATGCTTAGATCTTCTTCCTGTAGAAGAAAAGATATTTGTACTGAGCTATCTAGCAGACACCACAGAACACAATCCTACATCATGGTGTTAAAAAGGGATTTTAAATATTCACTTGGAATTCCAGCTTGTCTAGGAGACCTCTCACTGAGACTTCTGACATTTTGAAAAAACCTATGATAAAGTCATCTAATTATAAAAATAATGCAGACACCCTGTAGCCTGCAATGGGCTAAAACAGGAACTTGACACTGCGAACACTCTTGAAACGGTGTTAGCCCAAAGGCAGAGAACTGATGACGTTTTGTGTGTTTGTATCACATTAAGAAAAGCCTGAAGTCTGCATGAACAAGAATGTGATCAGCATCTTTTAAATCTAAGGTTACCAAAAAACTGGAAAAAGGAGTAACAGGTTGTGAAGTGAAAGCATTCTGAACTTGGGATCTACCACATAATGGTTTGGGAAAGAAAAGTCCAGAATTGGTTTCCATGCATTCTCTCTCTCTGACACCAAAACCATTCTTGAAGAAAAACATTTTTCAAATTAAAAAAAAGAGGAACCGATTCTATTACCACCACCCACTACCACCACCACCACCACCACCACCACCCTCCCCCAAGATAGCATGTGCTGTAGGACAGGAGGGAACAGAGGGGTTTGTTCTGGGGGATGTGGAATAATTCCCTGGAAGGGAGGACATTCTTCCCACTGCCATCTGTAGCCCTGTAAAATCAGTCCCAGAACTCATATGTCTGAAGCAGTTTGTTTTCAGAGAGAAATGGAGATTCAGACATTCTGGAAGGAATAAAAGGACTTCCAGAGTCAAAAGGGGGGGGGGGCCCTTTTATAGTCATTCTGCCTTGACTGTCCATTATTTTAGGGGGAGGGGGGTTCCTGCTTTCTTTTTGGAATTTTGTTGCCATTGTTTTTTAAACATTTGTTTACTTTGTTTCTTTCCAAAGTTGGCCAAGAAATTAGAAAATCCCTTGGAAAATTTGGAGGAGAAGGGTATGAAAAATCTGAGAGATTCCCTGCATCAGCTTACCCCTCTCACCACATTGCAGCACAGGATCCAAAAACTAAATCTCTATTGAAAGGAGATCCAAAATCTCTACTGAAAGGAGAATTTAAAATCTAATTGCTGCATCTTCTGGGAGGTTCTGAGAAGGTAGCCAAGCAAACCTTCTCAACACAATAGCACCAGCAGCCATGCACATAGCACCAGCAGCCCTGCACATAACATATACAAAGTAATACATACTTTAAACAATGACTTCAGAAACTGAAGAAACTAAACACAAAGCAGATTTTTCCTCACAAGACAGAACTGCAAATAAAGCATTCCTCATACTTTCACAATTAGTCAGAACAGTAGGATAGCTAGGGTGGGGCAAAGGGGACAACTGTCCCAGGCACAAAGTGTTAGGGGATACGATGGTCATCGAATCCTGATCACTCTTTAGTACGTAGCAGCTTTTAAAAGTCTGTATTGTACTTGTAGTCAAACCAAAGCACTGCCAAGCTCCCTGTGTGGTCTAAACAATAACAACTGCTTGCAACATTTGCAGCAAGCAGTTTGCTGCAGTTTAAAACAAAAAAAAAAAATTATTTATTTATTGACTGACTGCACTAAAACCAGAGAGCTTACCATTGGCTCCTGCATTTTTGAAGCCTCAGGTACCTAACTGCAAACCGTTTTCTTTTTTTTTTTTTTTTTTTTAATTGCCCTTCAGCTGAGAAGGGGCAGGGGTGGGGCACAGAAACAGGACCTAGTTGGCTCCTGCATTTCAGGAGCACCAACCACTAGCTAGTGGACCTATTTATTTTTTTCACTCCTCCATTGATGAGCTGGGGCAGGTGAGTGGGTGTGTACTGGTTCATGTTCCAGTACAAGCAGCGGATGTTTTATATAAAAGACTACACCAAAGGGATCTGGGGAAAAAGATGAGGTATTAGAGGAAAATACAGTTGTGTACACTCACCGTAAATGTAGATGTTAGAGTGTATTCACTGTTGCAGTCATCACCTGTGGGTTATCTCTGCTGTGGTAGCCCTCGGCCGGCCCGAATACCAGAGTCAATGTTCTTCTACGTCGGCTGCTGTCGCTTGCTGCCCAACGTCAGGACGTCAGTGCTATAAAGGAAGGCAGACGACGCCATTACATCAGTTTTTCTTGCCCTAACCAGTCAGAGGCCCAAGCAAATATGGCAAAGTGGTCCTGATGGCAAAAAGCCACAGTTAGAAATGTATGTCTCCCTAAAGAAAGAAGATAAAAGGGGGAAGGAGGGTGGGAAACCAGGACTGCAACAGTGAATACACAAACATCTACATTTAAGGTAAGTGCACACAACTGTACTATGTTCGTGTTTCACTGTTGCAGTCATCACCTATGGGAAAATTCCCAAAGCTGAGGAGAGGGTTGGTGGGATTAGTAAGAGACCTAGGAATGGGTCGGCATGCCCTGCAGAACTGCAGATGCAAACCCTGCCCTAGCCTTAGAAAACAGAGATCGGTGGTAATGCTTGGTAACGGTATGGACAGAAGTCCAAGTGGCAGCTTCCAGGATGTCCCGAGTGAAAACTCCTCTGAGGAATGCTGTGGAAGTGGAAGCTGCCCTAGTGGAATGGGTTTGAATAGACTTAGGGAGGGGTTTCCCATGCAGTCTGTAGCGATATCCATTTGGAAATGGTTTGTTTGGAAATGGGCTTCCCCTCTGTCCCTAGGGCAAAGCTGACAAGTAGTCTGTCTGTTTTTTTGGAAGGGTTAGTATGGTCCAGATAGTATATGAGCTGTCTGTGTATGTCTAGTGAGTGCAGAATTCTTTCCCCCTTGTTTTCAGAGTTAGGAAAGAAGGTGGATAAATGTATGGCCTGGTTGAGAGTAACATTAGATACCACCTTGGGCAGAAAGGAGGGATTAGTCCTCAAGGATTCCCTGTCTGCATGGAAGTTGATGAAGGGCTCAATGGCCATCAGTGCCTGAAGTTCTGAAACCCTTCTGGCTGAGGTGATAGCTAGGATAAAAGCAGTCTTCCAGCAGTGGTATCTTAGTTCTGCTGAAGCAGCAGAGGGCTACCATAGCAGGGATAACCCACAGGTGATGACTGCAACAGTGAAACATGAAGAACATCCAGCTTTAGCCACAGCAGAGTCACCCACATGACTGAGGCAAATTGCTAGCCTGCTATGACGTGTTTCCCCCAAAGGGAACTTACCTGCCCAACAATGGAACACCACAGGCCTACCATCAATCCTCAAAAGCCCACAAAGGAGAACTCTGTTTGGTGGGAGAAAACCTCTGCAAGGCTTGACACCCAAACCTGCTTTTTAGTCAGCTCAGCTCAAATTGTCTAATGCATTGGGGGTGTGGAAGGTGCCCTGAAGCTTTGGAAGATGGCCGGCTGTTAAATCCTATGCAGAATACAACAAATACAGCCAAGACTACTGCAGCAGTGATAAATATGAAGAACATCAAGTGGTGTGTGACAATTTTCTTTGTGCACCTGTACCACAAAGCTTCTTTGCAAACATTAAGCACAGCCTATGCAGTGATAAATTCCAGTTTCAGCAACTCCATCTGGAAAATGTCTAAGACTAGACTATCCAGAATCCCCCTAATCCTATAAACCAGTCAACTCACAATGCATATTTACTGAAAGATAACTCAAAAAAAATTCTTATAAATGAAATACAACAGGACCCCCAAACCCATGGTTACTGTACTACTTTTACAACCATCTTCGGACACCCTCTATTCCACCCAGGTGTACACCATATTAATTTCATCTGCTAGTAACATACTGAAAAGCAGCCTTAAGGCACTATATGACAATGAACTCTGGACCCAATTCTCAGCAAACAGTTAACTTTTACAAGCAGCGCATAACAAAAAGCACATATTAATGAAAAACATTCCAAGTGATACTTTACCCATTATTCTAATTCAATTTCGCACAAGAACACTCAACCTGCTAGCCCTATTATGCTTTGAAAACTTTATACCAAGTTTCACTTTTCACCACCAACTAAGGAAACATTTCTCTGCCTCCTAAGAAGTGGAACATAACCTCTCTTCCTCTGCGGAATAAAACCTTATCAATATGAACATGAAGTCGCATACAGCTTTCTTAACATCCACTGAAAAAGGTCCGAACACCCCAAGGTGCACCAATGACACAAAGTACAGAGGTAGCACCACTAAGGAATATAAACCAATACTTAACCCTGCAAAAATAAAAAATATGCTATTTGGCACCACCCAAAAACTTAAAAAGATCACCAAAGTCTCCCAATATCACTGCTCTTTGTAGTACATTAACAGAAGCAACCAAGTCCTTCAAATAGCAGTCACTAACATTCCACACCCATACTGAGAAATCAAGGGCAAAAGTTAACTCACCTCTTTTCTCTGGGCTAGGAAAATCTCACCCTACCTATCCAACTCAACTAAGGCAGCTATTTCTAAAGGAGTCTTTCTGCCAGACTCAAATATGGACTACCGATAAAAGCCATTGCCTTTCAGAAAAACTTTCACACTATAGTCTACTGAATACAAAATCTATCACGTCGCTAAGTAGCCATCGCATGAGCACAACTGACTTGCCTTCAAAAGTCAGTCAAATGGCTCCATTTCTACCACTAGCTGCTAAACTTTATACCAAACTCAGACAGACATTCTACAACCTCAGACTCCTCTCCCAAATACCCCCATGCCAGTCCCCAATCCAGGCTGCACTGCACCCACCACTCTTTCTAGCCTGGTTTCTAAACTATGGGAATCCCGCATTCACCTAAGTAATACAACTCTCCTTCCTCACCTTCAGAGCCAAACTTGATTCTTTCACACCAAATCTAACTTTACTTTTACCTTAGGGCCTTCTGACCTCCAGCCTTGCTTTCTCACTCTCAACACCACTTAACTCCACCTCCCTAAGAGTTCCATCACCCCTTTCCACCTCCCTAAGAGTCCCATCACCCCTTTCCACCATAATGTAAACCTGAAATATAACCATGTAAATCATTAAAAGCACATTGCTCTCATAAGTTCTTGTACGTGTTTTGTTATATATTGTTACTTTCTGCTCTGTTTTCTGAAATCTACAGCTTATCTCTCTGTTCTACTTTTTCCTCTTTGTAAATTATTTCACCCAGGTAATATCTGCAAATGGTCATTTGGGATCTGCAGACTTCCCTGGTAAACTAATGTAAAACAAAATATTCTGTCCCTCAACTTCCAGATGTGGGAGCGCGATATGTAATCATGTCCTGAACCCTCAACCAAAAATCCTCTTAAAAAACGTAAAAGATTTCAAATATGAATCAGTCCACCCCTATAGCTGCCCCTTACACTACCCACCTGATCTAAACAGTGGCTTATTTGCACAGAATGGCTGCCACTGCACACAATGCCCCTGGGTAATTAGTGACGTAGCTGCAGCTAAAGAAAAGCATCATTAAATACTAACATTTTCCAGCAAATAGAAACTCCTTGCTCTTTCCTCAAAAAGAAAAAAGAATGGCCATTACTTTATTAAATGAAATTTCAACAATGACGACAGGTAAGCTGACTATGCTTTATAACTGTACAAATAGCAAGAGATTCTCATCCACAAAGCATGCATGCTGGAATACACACACACACGTGTGTGTGTGTGTGTGTGTGTGTGTGTGTGTGTGTGTGTGTGTGTGTGTGTTCATGTATTTTACATACATGCAAACATACCATGCCCATCTATAGCCACACAGCCAGAACTTCGTTTAAGTTTTTCTGCCCATTTCTGCACTTGTGATTGTAACATTTGATGCTACCCCCCCCCCCCCAAATCATACAGACTCAATCTTCACAGTGCCTGGTGGCTAGCTCTGACATGGTAGTTCTTTCATACCACACACATGCACAGCACTCACACCTACAGCACATGCACAGCACTCACACCTACAGCCATTTTACAGTGTCACATCCACTTATTTATGTTTTTGGGATTCGGGAGGAAACCAGAGGACCTAAAGAATATGCACGTGATCACAGGAAGGACACACAGATTCAAGACAGAGGGCACCCCAGCGAAGAAACAAACCCCCTTTCTATATATGTATGTAAATACACTATGTACATATACACATTATGTATATCATACATTTAATTTGTAATTCCATGTGGGTGTACATACATATATGTAGTAGTGCCATTAGTTCAAATGGTAGCATACTTGCTTTTGATGCTACAAGATCTGACGTTTTGTGGGTTCTATACCCAATCATTTTCCAGTACCAATTCTGTGGTGCAGCATAAGAGGGATACTGCACTCTTGTATTAGCGATCCTTCGGTTGAGACATTAAATGGAAGATAATTTGCTGGAGCTGGTCTAGCTCAGATGGATGAAAAAAAAAACCCATGGCACTTTTAGGGGAAAAGAAAAGGTTGCATAAGTTCCAAAAAACCCTGGCCAAATTTCCCCTAGTCAACATGAACGACACCTTGGATCTCCCCTGAAAAACAGTGCACTGGCTAAATGGGACTTATCCAGTCAAGTTTTGCACTGCACATATTACAGTATATGCAAACATATATATACACATATCTACACACATACGTGCACACAGTATATATATATACATATATATATATATATATACACACATATATATATATATATATATATATATATATATATATATATATATATATATATATATATATTACACACACACACACACACACACACACACACACACACACACACACACACACACACACTACATATGCACGTATTTATATATGCATGCATATAGATTCATAGGCAAGTATAAACTATCTGCCTTTGTAGGCCATTTTAAGCATAGCCAGTTTCACTTTTCGTGCTTGAATTAACCTACTCCATTTGGGTTAGATTAGTCTTGTCCATCCAGTGGTTGAGGTGAGGGGACCCATGCATAGGACAGAGCATTTAGAAGTGGTCTCTGTTCATTGGTAGTGCAGCGGACAATAAGGACATGGATGATTTTTGTTTTAAGTGGAATTGGAGTCTGTTCCACAGTACTGCTATCCTCTGTGAGATACACCTGTCCCTCCAAATCATTTTTGATGTTGCAGAAAAGGTTTAAATCCTTGGACTGAGTATTTCTGATGCCATTTGACTTGCTGATATGCAGTAGGTCCATCAACAGTGTGTCAGAGAATGCCTTATATGCTAGATGCAGGTCATCTCTTAGTAGTCTAAGACAGTCTAATGACAGGGCTTTCAGTATTTTCCATGCAGGGCATATTGTTTAGGACTTGTATCCTTTAAGTAAGGTATCTCTGCGAACATTCCAGTAGCTGCTAGAGTATGGACAGACACATGCCAAAGGGGAGTATTACACTCTATGACTGGCCCAATGAGGACTGAGTAAAGGGGGAAAATGACATCTCTAAATCTAGTCGCAGTCCATTTGTTTATAAGCTCTGTAGTACTGAAGTACTTTCTTAGGACAATGGACACATATTGGTCGAAAGTTAAGTCACTGTTAACACAAATTCCTAAACCTGAACAAGTGGGTCAACTTTAAGGATCATATTGTCAGTCTGATAGTGCCCTGGAGTAGACATCTTCCACAACTGCTACCAGCACTAAACGTTCTACAAGGAAACACATATAGTACTTATCAATGCCCACCCCACCAGGCATGTCTAAAGATCAGTTCCCTATGCTTTCTCCTATTAACTTGGTGAACTTGGGCATCCTGAGGCAATGCAGCAACTGCCTCATGTCCACTGACAACCCTCTCCTCTTACCTTCCAACACTCAGACTTGCAAGAGATGCACTTATATATCCAAATTGGAAGCCATGCCCTCTCCAGCCAAAACCGGAATAGCTGGTCAAGAGAAGGTCAACATTTGCACCACACCACATGGAACACATAGCCCTCCAGAACACATACCAGCACTGCCTTCACATAAAAACACAAACCACACACACCCACCTTCGTGGAGGCTCTCAATAAAAATCTACCCAAGCAGCAAAGCCCTCCAAGGCAGAAACACACTAGACCACCACAACACAACACTTAATCACAAGACACACAAATCTCCTAAAGAATGTGCCACTCAACCAAAGCCCCTAAGGCAAAACAGCATGCCCGACACACTAGTCATAACTGATTCGACAGGTTGAACAAAGAGAAGGTTGAACAAAGAGAAAGTAACAGTCAGCTGCCTGTCAGGTGCAAGCAGCAAAGCCCTCAAAGGCAGAAACACACTCAACCACCACAACACAACACTTATCACAAGACACACAAATCTCCTAAAGAATGTGCCACTCAAAGCCCCTAAGGCAAAACAGCATGCCCGACACACTAGTCATAACTGACTCGATAGGTTGAACAAAGAGAAAGTAACAGTCAGCTGCCTGTCAGGTGCAAGGATCTGACAACACATGCACTCAGGTCACTCAACAATAGGCACAAATATAACTCATTGTACAAGTGGATGTGAATAACCTGAGACGTACCTCCCTGGACTACATGGGGAAAAAAAAAAGAGAGACACCTGGAGGAGCTCTCGGATTATGAAGCCCAGGCGGGTATGACCCTAGCCCTGAGCAGCATCCTACAATAACTCAGAATGATACCATAGTACAAGCAGGAAACAATTGGCTAAGTTTCTGGTGTCATTCTAAGGGGATCCAGTATCTGTCTGCCTGGGATGACATGACTGACAGACCTTGATGCTTTGCATCCGCCACCCCTGACCTTCCGGATACTGGCCAAGGATCTTGCCACCCCTATAGTGCCTTTTTCAGGGAGTGTTCCAAAGACCAAATTACCACCATAACAGCTACAAACAAATCCAATCAGAGGGTCATGTTGCTCAACGTTAGAAGTCTAAATCTCAAAATACACTCTGTCGAGGCACTCCTTAAAATGGAAAACATCGACATTTCTGCTATAACAGAGACCTGGTTCAAGGTAGCAGAAAGCAACCCTGCATTACCAGGCTATAACTCATTCCACACCTTTCGGCCCCAGAAAAGACCAAAGCTCCAAAGGCAGTGATGTCTCCATACTCAAAGGATACACACAGCTCCAGACTGGTAGCCCAACATAACGCATCAGAGATACTTCAGGTGCAGCTAACATTGGGTAAGACAGTGATTCAGGTCGTAGCCTGCTACAGGTCCCCATCCATGTCCCAAGACTCGCACTCCATGTTCCTAAGCACCCTGGAGAATATTAGAGTCCAACCTAAGACTCTCTTACTAAGCAACTTCAACTACCCCTCCATAAATTGGGTAAACTACTCGTGTACCAATTACACTTGCCCAACGTTTCCTGGAGTTCGTTAATTCCAATGCCCTGGACCAACTCGTTCTTACCCCCACTAGAGGTAGCAACATCCTTGACCTGATCATTACCAACATGGGTGACCGTTGCTCTACACCAACAGTCAGCTCCTCCCTGGTTAGATTCGACCACAAACTAATCACATTGGAAATCCACACCCCTCCCACCCCCCCAACAAGGGTAACTACCATGAAAAACTTCTCCAAAGCTAACTTTGGGATCCTAAAAACAGAGGTGGCCAACTTCACGGCACCCATGCAAATGGAGAATAGTTGTGTGACTGCAGAATCATACACCAGTGTACTGTACGAACACGTACACAAATGCATGGATCTTTCCTCCAAAAAAAGGAAGCCCATCCATAAACAAACTCTACAACAGGAGGAGGAAACTGAAGCGGAATAAGGTGAAGTCCCAAGACTGGAAAAACTCCCTTACCTGCTTCAACAAAAAGTGGAGATCCCTCATCAAATCCTCTAAAGAAAGGTATGAAAAACAGAATTGCAGCAGATAGTAAAAACAACTACAAGGCCTTCTATAGTTATGTAAAGAATCTCCATGGCAATACCTAAATTTGCTCCAAGCTACTGCACAATGGTACCTCCTATACTGAGCCAACAGATATTGCCAGTATACTGGCCGACAGATTAAGAACCCCCTCTCCCCCTCCAAAGGGGCAATCACAATACCAGTAGATTGCCAGGCACCCAGTGTTACTGTTGCAGAGGTAAAAACAGCACTGTCCAAGAAGACCAAGAATGCAGCTTCTATGGGACCCGACAATATCCTTGTTTGTGTTCTACATGAACTACAAAGTGAACTGGCACCTCACCTGTGTCCTCTGTTCAATCACAGGCTCACCTCAGGCTTTGTCCCTGCCGAATGGCACACTGCTA
>NC_056733.1:288355822-288400822 GCF_019279795.1 Protopterus annectens
GAACTAATATGGATTTGCATAAAGCATCATGGAATACTTCAGTGTGTGGCTACTGTATTTACAGGCTAAAGTAAAGATATAATAGTAATCATTTGTATCACAAACAGGCGTCTGAAGTGTCCAAAATAGTGGCTGGGTTGGTGTGAGAGCTGTCTGCAGATGAAAAAGTAACTTATCATTTGATCTATTTAAACAGTCAGTAATCTGGCTTTGCAAGAATAATGTGCATTTGTGTGACGACGAAATGCTTTACTGTTATTTCTTTATCACAACTGGATGTCCGAGATGTACCGTCACTAAAGTTGCTGTAGTTGAAGGGTATGCTTGCCACCTCTGGATACAAGTAACTTACCCATGTTGCTACTTGATCTCACTTAACTTGTTCTCTCCAACAGAGCTCTGGAAGATTGCAATTTAACTTCCAATATGCAGGGCCTAAGCTTTTTGTTAGAAAAATGATGTCCTCAAATCTCTGGAATCATAGGGGTTACTAAAAAATGTGCAAATGGCAAACTCTTCAGGACTATTTTTACAGTGGAAGTATTCTTTACGTTCAAAGTCTTAAACTGGATTTTTATAAGTCATAGTAAACATTAGCAACTCAAGTTCGTAATATTTTGTAAACTTCTTACAATATCTCAGCAACTGCTCAAGTTGCACACATACTGGCAGCACCATTTTTTTTCACCCTGTTGAGAGCTTCCACATGAAGCTAAACAGGTCAGTCTGTGCTATTTGGTTGCCAAGACATTTAGAAAAACATGACTTATGACAATATAAAAAATATAGGATGAACAATATCATTTATTATTCGTTACCTGTACTACACTGAGGCCAAATATCACAACAGTAGTGTTTGCCTTTGTGTAAGCTTTAAGATGAAGTACTTTGCATACAGCTTGGTGTTGGAATTTTTAATGAAAATATTAACAAACAATAGTTGATTCCCAGAAGCAGCTGTAGGATGTAACTGCTGAAACACCCGAAGGTATCAGCCAGCTGTTATGAGTTAAACAAACAGTAGTCACTGAGCAGGTGTGACAGAAATGTCACAATGCACTGCATTTGCAAAACTAGTATTTTTATGGCTTAAGTTTGTAGATGTTGGGTGGGGAGTTGCAATGTATTTAAGTATTGCAAGATGCCCACAATTTCTTTCACTTGCCATCATAAGTGATTAACAATGCACACAATAAATGGCTATTTTGGTGGCAGGAAGCATGAGAAAGTAATCAATCATTGCTACTGGCATAGCAAGTAGCACTGCCATCTCACAGCACATAGCACTGGTTGAGTTCTTGGCTGGGGTTTCTTGTGTGGGGAGTTTGCATATCCTTCCTGCCTCTGTGCTGGTTTATCTGTGTACTCGCTCCAAAAACATAATGAATGTGACATGATGTTCCTCCAGTTTGCCTGCAGTTGTATGTGTGTGCAAGTGTGTGCGCGTGTGTACTTATGTATCTTGTGATAGATCCTGGTAGCAGGGGCAGTGCCAGTATGTTAAAAAAAAAAAAAAAAAGAGAGAATTTTAGCTGCGGCAATCACAACAGAAGTCTGTGCAGAATGTTACTATAGAATGTGTAGAGCTGTGGAAACAGCAGACTGACAGTTCGTTATTTAAGTCCCCCCAATCTCAGAGGTGTGGACATAAGCTCACTATAGCTTGTCTAGAAGCAACAGATGTTTAGGAACAGCAAGTTGTGATCAATTGTGGGGAAAGTGAAAAATGTAACCAACATCAGATACATATATGGGCTGTTATTTTTAGAGGGCAAGGATAAAGGAGGTATGCTGTTATATACATCAAGCTCTGTTACTGTGTGATCTTTCTTCTTTCAGTTTCTTCCTACTCGGATACAGCTGCAAAGAGGAAGTGGCGGTCATCTAGGCATACGGGTGAGAAGGTATACTGTACATATTGAACAGCAGTCATTTGAAATATAGGACTGTGGTAGTTTGTGCCTTCACTCCCAGTCTAACACCAGGAAGGATACACAGAAGGTCACAGTCTTTTTATGGGGTTAGGGAGGCATATAGTATTCTTAGATACGATGTATATATCTTTGCAAGTGTTTTATTGTGAATTGTTAGTTTCTCAGACACAAATCTTCCTTGAAAGAAATAAAATAAGAGAATTTCTTTTTTTTTTGTCTTTGCTCGTGTTTTCTGTGCAGGCCATCACTGGATGTCAAGTTTGGTAAATAGCTCAGAAATATACCCCAGAACATTTGTAGCCCAATGATTTCTGGGGGACTAGTGTCCCTCAGACCCCTAGCTTAATTTGATTATATATTTCACGGTTATTACCATCCACTCCTATACAGTTTGGGTGTGTTGAAATAATGCAGGGGGAAAAAAAGGCTACGTTGAAGAGTAATAATAAATGTAATTCCTTACTCACAGGTTTTGTTCATGCCATCACTGGATCAAAGAGTTTGAACACAGGTCTAAAAGTGCACCTCACAGGATTTATAGCCCCATGGCTTCTGAGGGCCTAGCAGCCTCCACAGCCCTAGCTGGATTTCATTGTTTATTCCAAAGATATTACAGTTCACGTATGCTTTTTCCTGCATCATTTAAATACACCCTAAGAATAGTGAAGTATAACACAACATTTCTTTCTTTAGTCACTAGTATTGTTCAGACCATTACTGAATCAAAAAGACTGGGGAAGAAATCTAAAATACCCTTCAGAATAACTAGAATGCCAATGGTTTAATTCCGTTATTTCCTCAACAGTTATTACAGTAACATCTGGCAGAGGTATGATATGCTCAAAGGATGCAGGGAAAAGCTGAACAGTATGACAAAAATGCAGAAAAAAGTGGAAAAATGTAATTTGGATAATATGAGGTCATTGTGCAGGCGTTGGTGTGTGCATGTGTCTGTGGATGGGAATGCCAAGGAGCCCTTTGCCTAGAACTCCATTCCACCAAAGGCCGGCCCCACACACACACACACACACGCACACACACACACACACACACACACACACACACGTTATTCATACTCTTACACACATACTACATGCACACTTGCAAACAGGATACATGCTAGGTCAGCCAACTTTGTGATTTAAACAGTTGTCTGGTCATTTATAAATCTTTCTGTAGTTCCTTCTAGTTGAAGTGTTTTTCTTATGATTTTGCACCTTCTTCCCCTCCTCACTTTTTTTTTTTTTTTTACACTATTTAATTTCTGTTAAAGCACTTAAAACTGTGCATTCATTAGTCCCTTGCTACTTGTGTGTTTTAATATACCCCTCATTTTGTTACAGTGAATGCTTTTCCTTTGGAATTCATTAGGCTGTACCCCTACACTTCTAATAAAACCGTTTTACCTGCAAATTTCCAATCCGTTTATAAATTTGCATTTACTTTAATGTAGAGTTAAAGTTAGTTTTCTCATCAGAGTACAATCTTGTTGAGTGCAGTAGTGGTTATTCAGTGTCAGGGATTAAATTTGCTGCTGTTTTTAAAGGTTAGACATTAATTGCCAGAGATCCAGCTTTTTTCCTATTGGTTCCTTCAATTTAGCTTCTCATATTAATACTATTGGATGATGCTCCATACAGCTCTGAGAGACTCTCTATTCAAACACTTTCATTTTTAAATTCTCTCTTAACTCTACCTTTTAGTTATAACAGTATAAACTGCCAAGTTAAAAACTAGTACAACATTGTAAATCTAAAGCTGATCTTGTAGCCAGTTTAGGCAAATTAACTACCACTTGCAGGACACTGGTGCTCAAACCAAATATTGCCTATCCACACTTGTATCCCAAATCAAATACCTCAGCTACAAGTTGATATCTCCTTTCGTTCAAAACAGTCTCCCTTGGCACATCTACTAAGAGATGTGTGTTAAAGTGTTGAATTAGATGATTTTCTTTTAAACAGATAGCACTCCAGCAAATCTACTCCAAACCTCATAGATGCTAATCCCCCTTTAGCCACACTTGAAGCATCAGGAATCAGGAATTAGTACTTTAACAGTCTCTGTAACCATCTTTATTGAAATGGATATTCTGAGACAATACAGCAATTGCCTCATATGTATGGACAGTCACCTACTACCAGAATAAACAGACAGTGTGTGAGAGATATAATTATATAATGCTACTGGATACAAAGCTCTCAGACAAAGCCACTACAAAAAAGAAGCAGGTTATCAGTACAACACAACACCATACTAAACCAATCACACAGGCACACACAGATACCTCACATCAAATATATGGAACTACATAGGCTAAGGCTTTTAAAAGTAACCTACCTAAACCACAAAGGCTGCATGAATATAACACAAGAAAAAAGTACCCTCAGCAACATCATGTGCACATAACACATGTAGCACCCACCGTGAAACATTCACCCAAGGGTCACATTGCCTCAAGTCAAAAGCCCAACCTCTACACAATCCAAAATCCTAGTGATACACTGATGCACCACTCACCAGGTTGTGCAAGGAGAGGATCATGGTCAGTTGCCTATCAAGTTCTAGAATTCGCCACATCATATATGCGCCACAAGTACAAATATAGGACACTGTCATTGTGCACTTGCGAGAAAATTACTCAAGACGTACCCCCCTGGACTCCATGGAGAGAGACAAGATGGAGCTCTCAGAATACGTGTCCAAGGCATGTATGAACCTAGCTTTGAGCAGCATTATACCTTCATTGAAAATTATGCTGCAATACAAACATTACTGACTTCACCAATTGGTTTAGTTTCTAGTGTCATTCTAAGGGGGTCCAAATATCAGCCTGGGAGGAGATTGCAGACAGCTCTAACTGCTTTGTCAGTAATGGCTTGCACCTATCCCACCCAAATGCCTTTGTATATTAGCAAACACCTTGTCCTCCTTCACAGTGCCCTTTTTGGGCAACATCAGTCTTAAGATCTTCAAAAGCTTCCAAGAGAACAAAACAGAATTTGAACAAAAAGTACCATTGCTGAACACTAGAAGCCTTAATGAAAAAAAAAACTCTTGCCATATTGCCTGTCTGACTAGTATGCAGTCCCTGTGTATTCACCCAAACGCCATTCTCCTAGGTGACTTCAAATACTCCTCCATCAACTAGGAGATTTGCTAATCCTCTAACATGTATACTCAGATATTTCTGGACTCCATAAATACAAACATGCTGGACCAACTAGCCCTCACTCCATCTAGGGGTGGCCAAATCCTGGACTTTGTTCTTACCAATATGGGACAGCTCTTCTACCCATCTGTAACTTCCTCCCTCGTCAAATTGGGCCATAAATCAGTCACATTCAGAATAAGATTAAAACCATAAGCATTGTCCAGTAACTCAGAATTCAGAGATTATGCTTAAAATAATCTACTAAAATGACCTAAATTCAAAAAAGCCATAAAGACCGATGACTCCTCAGCATACACAGAATCCTTTACCACTGCATAGATGCAACTTTTCCCTTCTGGAGTAAATACAATGCCAAATTTAAAAATAAACCCCTGTGGAGAAACCATAATATAAAAACAAACTCTACAATAAAAGAAAAAAGCTCATTACGCAAAAATCATAACAGTCTAGATGCCAAAAATGCACTTTCTAAACTTAACAGGAACTCCAGACCCTGAGCAAAATCAGCCAAGACTAGACAGGAAATAAAAATAGCCACCCAGGCAAAAGACAACCACAAAGCCTTCGTTAACCATGTTAGAAACCTCAGAAACAATGCTCAGAACTACACATAGGTAATAGTAAAGGATACCACAATCTCAGACCTGGCTAGAGGGCACAGCCAAACTACTAGTGGAGAAATATGGCACCAACTAGAAACCTTCCATTTGTTAAAATATGATTTTCTAAAAGCAGGCTTTATTTCCAATAATATACAATGTATGCCCTCAGAAAAAAATGAAGCCTAAAATGTACTAAAACTATTATCCAGGCAGCCAGTTTTAGATGGTTAGGGTCAGAATGTATCAAATACCCTGGTCTTGTGTAAGTAAATCCAGTCTGCAAGTAAGCTTGTGGGATTTCCAAAAGGAGGAAGAAAGTACAGTTTTGTACCTACCATAAATGTAGATGTCCGAACAGGATAGCATCTGCAGTCATAACAAATGGGTTGTCCTGTCATCAGGCAGCCCTTCGGTCGGCCGGATTCCAAAGTCTGGGTCCGGCTTCGGCTGATGTCGCACTTCACCCGACGTCATCTCTGCTGGTCTTCGGGTATAAAGGCATCAGCCGACGCCATTTTCCTCAGTGTTTCTTGCCCCAGATGCCAGTTGCCCTCTTGGAAAGCTAAATTTTGGATAAATGCCAATGTTTCCAAAAAAGTAGAAGGCAAACACAACAAATAAGCATGTATGTACATATATACAAACAAATACACCATAAGAGACTCCCCCCTAGCTAGCTATTAGGAGGGTAAATACCCTAGGAGTACCACAGAGGGGAAGGAGGGTGGGTAATCCTGACTGCAGATGCTATTCTGTTCGGACATCTACATTTATGGTAGGTACAAAACTGTACTATGTCCTTCAAGGATGCATCTGCAGTCATAACAAATGGGTAGAATACCATAGCCAAACTAGGGGTGGAGGAAGAAAAAAAATTATGGTGTAGTTAGGATCCCTTGCAGTACAGCAGTGGCAAACCCTGCTCGGGATCTAGAGTATAGAGGTAGATTATAATGCTTGGCAAATGTATGCACGGAGGTCCAAGTAGCCGCCTCAATAATGTCCTTGGTTGCCACTCCTCGTAAGAAAGCTGTGGTAGTGGCTGTTGCCCTTGTAGAATGAGGTCTTATGTTCTGTGGAATTGGTTTTCCATGGTAGGAGTAACAGAATCTTATGCAATTTCCTATCCATTTAGAGATTGTCTGTTTGGAAATTGCTTTTCCTTCCCTTCCTGTTGCATAGGCTACTAAAAGCTGGTCAGTTTTTCTGTTACCTTTGGTTCTGTCCAGGTAGTAGCGTAACTGTCTATGTACATCCAAGGTATGCAGCAGTCTTTCCCCTGTTCTGTGGGTTGGGAAAGAAGGTAGGTAGGTGGATTGCCTGGTTTAAAGACACTCTGGATACCACCTTAGGCATAAATGTAGGATTAGTTCTCATGGACACCCTATCTTGATGGAAGATTAGGAAGGGTTGTACTGCCATTAAGGCCTGTAGTTCCGAAACCCTCCTTGCTGAAGTAATTGCCAGTAGGAAAGCAGTTTTCCATGATAGGTGTTGAAGATCT
This sequence comes from Protopterus annectens, assembly GCF_019279795.1. NCBI lineage: Eukaryota > Metazoa > Chordata > Ceratodontiformes > Protopteridae > Protopterus > Protopterus annectens. The sequence goes on from NC_056733.1 coordinate 288,363,038, forward strand.
GCTGTTGCTGCTGGTTCAAATGGAGGGAGTGTTAATTTTTCTAGCACAAAGTTCAAGTCCCATGCTGGCAATGGTGGTTTCCTAGGAGGTTTTACATTCTTGATCCCTCTGAGGAACTGCCTGAGTAGAGGATGCGAAAAGACAGGTGTATCGAAGCTGTACTCTGCTGAAATAGCGGATGCATGTATCTTGATGGAGGAATAGGACAGGCCTGCGTGTAGAAGCTCTGCTGAGTACTCCAGGATGTTAGCAATATCTATGTTAGACGCATCTTTTCCTCTTTCAGCACTCCAAATGACAAACCTTTTCCATTTTCCTGCATAGTTCCTTCTTGTTGAAGGTCTGCGTGCTTCAAGGATAATGTCTTTAACCCTTTGGGATAGGTCTGGGTTAGATGCTGCTATGTGATGTTCCAGGCAGTCAGTTGCAAGGTTTTTAGGTTTGGGTGCATGATGTTGTAGTTGTTCTGAGTTAACATCAAAGGCATCAGGGGTATTGACCACATTCTCCCCTGAGACATGCTCCTCAGCAATTGATACCAGGTGTTGTCTTGGCCAATTCGGAGCTATCAGGATTATCCTTGGGCATTCCTCTCTGATTTTCAGTAGTACCTTGTGCATCAAAGGAAGAGGTGGAAATGCATATGCTGTCAGGCCTTTCCAACTGAAGGATAGAGAGTCCACCTTCCATGCAAGTGGGTGGTATGTCCTTGTGCAAATTTTTTTCAGCTGGTGATTGAGTGGGGATGCGAATAGGTCTATTTGTGGCATTCCCCATTTCTTTGTGATGGCCTTGAAGATGTCCGGGTGTAGCATCCATTCGTGAGCATCCGAGGTGGTTCTGCTTAACATGTCTGCTAGGGTGTTTTCTTTTCCCGGCACAAATATTGCCTGTAACTGGATGTTGTAGCTCAGAGCCATATTCCAAAGGTCCAGAGTCATTCTGCATAGTGGGTATGAATGAGTGCCTCCCTGTTTGTTGATGTACCACATGACTGTGGTGTTGTCTGTCCTTATCATTAAATGGCCTTCTTTGAGGAATGGTCTGAATTTCTGGATTGCTAGTTTTACTGCCAGCATTTCTTTTTGGTTTATGTGCAGGTGCAGCTGGTCTTGAGTCCACAATCCTTGTATGCATTTGTCCAACATGTGCGCCCCCCAGCCTAGGTCTGAGGCGTCTGTTGTGATGGTTTGGCTTGCTTGAATGTTGTGGAAGGATAAGCCTGGGTTTGACTGGCATGCTTGAGCCCACCATAGGAACTCCTGTTTCAGGCATGGGATTAGTGGGATTTCGGTTTCTAAGCTGTGCCTGTGTTGAGACCATAAATTCTTTAGGTACCACTGTAGCTTTCTCATATGCAGTCTGGCATGTGGGACCAAGATTATGCATGATGCCATGAAGCCCAAGGCCTGCAGTACTTTTCTTGATGTTAGTTTGTTCTGCTTTGTTAATGCCAAGAAGTAAAGAGGGAGTTGTTTTTGTTTTTCTGCCGTTAGGAATGCCATTTGTTTTACTGTGTCCAATTCCGCACCCAAGAATGTTCTTGTTTGGGATGGTATCAGTCTTGACTTTTGTAAATTGACTGTGCATCCCAGGGCTTGTAGTAAGCAAATGACTCTTTGTAAATCTGTTGTCAGCTTGCTTTTGTTGTCCGCTTGTAACAGGCAGTCGTCCAGGTATGGATAAATTTGGATTCCTGTAGCCTGCAGTGAGCGATTACTGATGCCAGGCATTTTGTGAATACTCTGGGCGCAGTAGATAAGCCAAAGGGCAATGCTGAGAATTGATAATGCTCTGATCCTGCAAGAAATCTGAGGTATCTTCTGCAATTTGGTCGTATGGGGACGTGCAGGTATGCCTCCTTGAGATCTAGAGTTACCAGCCAACACTCCTTGCCCAGCATGGGAAGAAGTTGCTGTAGGGTCAGCATTTTGAATTTTGGGACAATGATGTATGTGTTTAAGATGGACAGGTCGAGAATAGGTCTCCAACTTTTCTCTTTCCTTGTTACTAGGAAGAGTCTGGAGTAGAATCCTTTGCCCTGTTCTGTTATAGGTACTCTTTCCACAGCTCTCATCTTTGTTAATTCCGCTATCTGCTTTAGAGCTTCTGTTTTTTGATTTGGAGGTAGGTTTGGCATTCCTCTTTTTACTGGTAAGGTGTGGAAGTGGAACCTGTAGCCTTGGTCTATGGTTTGCAAAATCCACTTGTCTTTTGTGATATAGTGCCAATTTTTTTGAAAATATGGCTAACTTTCCGCCTAAAGGTGCTGCTATTTGTTCCCTGGTAGGCGGTGTCAGAGCCAAGTCACTGTGATTGTCCTGTTGTAGTGGCAGTGGTTGTGTCTGTGCCTCGGTTATTGCTTTGCCACTGTCGTCCTCTGTAGGCACCTCCTCTGGATTGATTTCTGCCTCTAGAGCATCTATTCCTGCCTCTGAGATTTTGAGGAGTCTGGAAAGGACCAATTTTTGGCAGGCCAGTTCCTGCTAAACCTTGGGGGCTGAACCTGTAAGAAATCCTTAACTGTTTGTACAGATTTTGCCTTCTCTTCCATTTTCTTCATTACTTGCTGAGCAGGTGTACCAAATAGACTGGTCTTATCCATAGGAGCATTTAACAGCTTTGCTTTAACATGATCCGGCAAGGCCTGTTCTTTCAACCATGCATGCCTTCTTATCACTGTGCCAGTCATGGCTGATCTAAATGAAGCCTCCAGTGCATCATAGCCACATTTTAAAGAATGGTTACTAACCTGTTGGATGTTATTTACCATTTCTAAAACATATTTCTTATCTAAGGAGTCATCAGAGGACAGCTTCTTAGTTAACTGATCAAGCATAAACTCTTGGTATTGGATCATATGAAACTGACAGTTTAAAGCTCTAGCTGAGAGAGTAGCAGAGGTGTAAACTTTTTCCGCATCTCTCTAAGGACCTGGATTCCCTTTCAGAAGGAATAGGGTTTTTGCTGAGGTCGAGGCTACTGCCTTAGGCCCCTGGGATATAGTCTCAGGATCTGCAAGTGGGGCCTTGTATAGGTGGTGATGAGTGTCTGGCACCCTGTAAAATCTATCTGGTTTGGCAGGGGCTGGAGGTAAAGTATCAGGAGCGGTGCAAACATCATTAAATGCATCATCCACAACAGGCAGTACTGGAGGTATAGCTAAGGGCCTATGTTGTGGTAAGTGCAGAAATGTCCTAAGCCTTTTTCTTGAATCTGAGAAATCTTGTCCCTGCCATTGGAATTGTTCTCTCATGGCATGTAAGGTTTCCCCAAAGGAAAATTCCTCTGGTGGAGAGGCAGATGGAATGGATTCTTCAGCATCTGAATCTTCATAAGTAGAAAAAGGAGCCTCTGGCTGGTCTGTAATGTCTGAGTCATCCGCAGAATCAGAGGACACTGGCTCTGGGGGCTCTGCCCTAGATCTCTTTTCTGGGGGCTGAGAGGCCCTGTCTGGGTGAGATTGGGATCCTCTAATTAAGGATATTAAATCCTCTGCCAGAGTAAGCATTTGTGAACTAGAAGTGGGCCTGTGTGAAGGGGGCTTAACAGGCACTGATTTAACAGTTTTGGCTGCTTTAGCCCTGGCAAAGGCCTTAATAGACATGGCTGCAGGAGGCCTAGCAGCACCACGTGCTGGGGTAGAGACATCCAAAGGGATGGTGTCTGATAAATCACTAGGAACCACAGTAGTAGGCAAAACTTCTGAGGCCGATTCAACTAAGGTAGCAGGAGCCTCAGTGGTAGTCATGGATTCGGCTGAAGATTGACCGGCTTTCTCGGTTTCGGCCGAAACCGAGACACTCGCGGCTTGCTTAACCGTGGTTTCGGCCGAAACCGCGGACCGCGAGTGTCGGTCTTTTTCTTTGCGTTTAACAATTTGGGTAGTCGGAGGATCCGACGGCATAATGTACGCAAAATCGGAGCCGAAAAACTGTTCAGCAAACTCCGACCGACGCCTAAGCATTCGTCGGTTGAAGGAAGCACAGGCCGAACAGGCTGCTACGTCGTGGTCTGGGCCTAAGCAAGGCAGGCAGTAAGAGTGGAAATCTTTATGAGGTATTTGTTTCCCACAAGTTAAACAGTTATTGACTTTTTCTGACATCGGCTGAGGCAAGAAAGAGTCCCCAACGGGGTACTTAGCTTTTAGAAGTCTTCGAAGTAGTATTCGGTAGTAGTAATCTCTGGATCTGACCGACCGGCACTTGCGAACAGCTTCTGCTTCGGGCGCCACGCGGCAAGAAAGACTGAGGAAAATGGCGTCGGCTGATGCCTTTATACCCGAAGACCAGCAGAGATGACGTCGGGTGAAGTGCGACATCAGCCGAAGCCGGACCCAGACTTTGGAATCCGGCCGAAGGGCTGCCTGACGACAGGACAACCCATTTGTTATGACTGCAGATGCATCCTTGAAGGACATCCGTTGTTCCTAGGTCAGAAGACAGTCACCACAATGATCTTTGGGGAGTCCTCCTGAATCTTCAGAATGACCGTGGATATTAGTGGAAAGGGTGGGAAAAAAAATCATACAGGTACATTCCTGTCCAAGAAAAAGCCTCAGTCTTCCAGGCCTTATTGCACAGAGCCCTGGATCAGGATTTTTCCAACTGCCTGTTGTGAGCGGAGGCAAATAGATCTAATATGAAGTGTTCCCTACAGTTGGATCAAATTTTGGATGACCATCAGATTCAGTTTCCATTTGTGAAGGTCTGTGTGGTCCTGCTCAGCTTGTCTGTCACATTATTTTGCTCTAATGGTATGCAAGATATCTGTAGACTGTGACCGTGCCAAGAAGATGCATTCCACACTGCCCATGGCACAAAGAGTGTGATGTTCTATGTGAACACTTAGAAGTCCCTGGGGCCCGAGATGATTGAGAAAGTTGAAAACATTTATAAACAGCCAACACCTTGTTTATGTCTTGGTCTTCCCACCCCCCACCCCAAAAAAGACTGTGCAATTTCATTCCCACAGACACTGCTCCCCAAGCAAAGTCTGAGGAATCTGCTGTGACTGATTGTGCTAGAGCAGGAGAGGAGAATGGGAGACCTGAATTCTGAGAAAACTGGTGTCTCCACCACAAATGTCTCCCTTTACACAAACTCCAAAACTGACATCTGAAGTCCAGGAATGTTGATGCTGAGATCAGAGAGATTTAATGCAACACTGGATCTAAAGGATACAGGAGTATCATAGATGCCATGAGTCCCACCCTTGGAGCAGTCAACAGAGCAAAGAGTAGTGCGGGCACAGAAACACCATATGAAAAGTCCAAAACATGGATCAACAGGAATGCGACCTAGGCTCTCTAAAAAACTCATATTGGGAATAAGGGGTAACCAAGTTGTAACAACATTTTGAACTTGGGTACCATCATAAACGGGTTAAAAAAAAAAAAAAACGTCCAGAACTGATCTTCAAGCATAGCCTTTCTTTGGCATCAGAAATATTCTTGACTAAAACATCTCTCTAAATTTAAGAGGAGAGACAGCTATCACCCCTGAGCAAGCAATTACTGAATGACAGGAGAGGGGAAAAAAAAAAAACAAAAACAAAAAAAAAAAGTCTGAGCTGGCACGTGAGGATGAAACCCACAAAATGTTAGGAAAGGCACCAACTGCCATCTGTAACCATGATGGACTACTCCTAGAAGCCATCTGTCTGAAACAATCTGTTGACAATGAGAAAAAAACGGAGGTTCAGACTTTCTGGACAGATTAAAAGACCGACTGTGTGTGGGGTGGGGTGAGGGGGGTCATTCATATACTCATTCAGATTTATTAGACTGTCCTTTGTTTTTGGAGGTTCCTGCTTTTTTGAAATCTCCCTGGATTGCGTTTTCTAGGTTTGCTTAGCAAAAGCTTGCCCAGTTTAGTTTTTTTTTTTTTTTTTTTTTTTAAATAAAATTGCACAGGAAACACTGAATCCCTTGACAAACTTGGAGAATGAGAGTTGAAAGTCTGACAGATCCTTGAATCATCTTTCTTCTCTCATCACACTATTAAAATGACCTCTGCAGTAGGATATCCAAAATCTATTTCTCTATCCAATGTAGAACCAAAATTTTGATTTTTGACATCCTCTGAGGGGTTTGGAAAATGCAGCCAGGCAAACTTCCTCATAACGGTTCCAGTGTTAGCAACCCTGAAGGTGACACCAACAGAATCATCTAAATATTTCAAAACAGCAGTAGTCACTTGAAACACTGAAGAAACCAAGCTACTCAAAGCAGAGGTTTCCTCAAAACAGGAAACAGATGACAAAATATTCCCCACTCTCTCACAAGAAACAAAGCAAAAGGTTAAACATACGAGTTTGACAGCTGAGAATTTTAAAAACAGTTGCAGAAGATAGATATTTACATGTTGCAACTATTCACAACCAACAAAGGTGCCAAAGCAGGGGTGAACAAGAAGTTATGTACTCACCATAACGTTCGATGTATATAGTCCATCTTGCCTCACATTCTTACCCGTGGGTTCGGAGCCAAATATAGTCTCTAACTCGGCCAAACTTTTCTAGCTTGAAGTCTTCTATTGGCTGGGCTAAGCAGGTATCCCATGGTGCACTGCTCCATATCCCCAGATCTAGTTTGCTGCAATACTCCTTCATACCCCATGCATACACCACATCACAAAATAAAAAAATATATAAAAGTAAAGGGAAGATAGAAGAATAAACCTAACCTCCCTCTCCAGGAAGAGGGGGGGAAGGTGGGAGGTAAGTAAGAATGTGAGGCGAGACTCACGAACGCGTGAGTGAGTACATAACTTCTTGATGTTATATAGCTACCAGTCTCCTATTCTTACATCATTACCCAGTCGCACCAGCCCTAGCACCCTGGGTGGCTCATATCAAAAATACTCACAGTACTGTGTGGGATGACGCGACCTGCCCCTAGAAACCACATCCAATTTGTAATGAGAAACAAATGTGCGAGGAGAAGCCAAAGCAGCTGCAGCACATATATCATCCATTGACAATCTGGCTTTATAGGCTGTAGATGTAGAAACAGCCCAAGTAGAGTGAGCCTTGACCGGAAATGGCAGATCTTTTCCTCCTGCGTGGTACGCAAAAGAGATGCAACTAGATATCCATCTTGATAGGGTGATCTTGGAGACTGGGGACCCAATTTTGTTTTCCGAAAAGGAGACAAAAAGTTGATCAGACTTCCGGATATCTTATGTTCGGTGAAGATAGAAATGTAACTGTCTGTGTACATCCAATTGATGAAATTTAAATTCTGCCTTGTTTGAAAAATGCAGAAAGAATACAGGCAACTCAATGGATTGATTAAGATTAGACACGGAAGCCACTTTAGGAAGGAAAGAAGGGTTTGGTCTAAGAGAAACCCTGTCCTTATGGAAGATTAAGTATGGAGGTTTGATAGAGAGAGGCTTGAATCTCTCAAACTCGCCTTGCTGAAGTGATTGCTGTTAAGAAGACCATTTTCCAGGTCAAAAATTTCAATTCACAGGTAGCTGCAGGCTCGAAAGTTGGTGAAGTAAGGGCATATAGAACAAAATTGAGATCCCAGGGCATGAATAAGTTCGGAGACCGGGGGACGGAGTAACAGAGTACCCTTCAGGAAAGCCTTGCAGAGTCTATGAGCCATGGGACTAGGCTCATTAGCAACATGAAAATTAGAGATCGCTGCCAATTGAACTCTGATGGTAGCTGATGCAGAACCCTGATGGAAAAGCATAGACAAAAACTCCAAGACTGAAGCAATTGGAGCTGTGTAAAGGATCAATTCCTTGAGTATGTGCCCAAATAGAAAACCTCTTCCATTTGCTAGAATAAATCTTCCTAGCAGATGGCTTATGAGAGGAAGATAAAATGTGGACCACTTCTGGTGAAAATTTATGAAGCCTAACTAATGATGGAAGTGGAGCAGCCAGGCTGTCAACCAAAGGGTCATTAGAGAGGGGTGGAACTGTCCCGACGTGTGTCAGTAAATCTGGTTGAGAATCCAGAATCCAAGGAGTGTCCACAATGTATGGTTGAAGAAAGGGGAACCAGACTTGACGAGGCCAGTGTGGAGCAATCAGAATCATTCTGCTTCCCAAGGATTGCGCTTTCTGAATCACCTTTGACAGCAAGGGGGACGGAGGGAAAGCATAAAGCAGACCGGAGGGCCAATCGTGAACTAGAGCGTCCCTGGGTGACTCCCCCCTGGGGGGGGGGATCAGTGTGAAGTAGCTGCTGTATTTGGCATTGAGGGGGCTGGCAAAAAGTTTGCAGCAAGGCTGACCCCATCTGCTGACGATTCGCTCTGCAACTAGACAATTCAGGGACCACTCGTAAGGCATCAGAATAGCTCTGTTTAGCCTGTCCGCAATCACGTTGGACTTCCCCGGAATGTGCGTTGCCACCAGAAACCGTTGGGAAGTTACTGCCCACTGCCACACTCGCATGGCCTCTCTGCACAGGGGGGCAAGACCTGGTTCCCCCTTGCTTGCTTAGATACCACACTACTGACATGTTGTCTGAGTGTTTTACAATCGCCCCTAGAGGTAGAAAGCTCTGAAGTGCCTGCAATGCAAGTAGCACTGCTCTCATCTCTAGGACACTGATATGCAGATGTATCTCGTGATCTTGCCACGTGCCTTGGACTGTCCTGCCAAGATAATGCCCCCCCACCCCATCTGTGAGGCGTCCGTGGTCACTGTGGCAATCAGAATGGGTGGAACGAAGGGCCTTCCCCCATCCAAATTGTTGGTGCAAAGCCACCAACTGAGGTCCTGTTTGCATCTGTCCGTGAGCAAAATGGGGTGAGAAAGTGGAAAGTTTTGGAGAGACCATTGAACAAAGAGGAGCCATTGGAGAAGTCTCATGTGTAATCTCGCTAGAGGGACCAACACAACTGTTGCTGCCATGGTCCCCAAGAGTTGGAGAACCCATCTTGCCTTCGCTTTCCTCAGGGGCATCAGGATGTGTATCTGACTCTGATCCTCTCCTGCGGTAAAAATGCTCGCATTCGAATGGTGTTTAATTCTGTACCTATAAAGGTGACACACTGCGAGGGCAACAAAGCAGATTTTTCCCAATTTAGTGTTGACAGAGTGATGGTAGCGTCCCTGGTTTGGACTAGTTGATGCCTGGTGGGGACGGTAAGGAGCCAGTCATCCAGACATGGAAACACTTGGAATCCTTGACGTCTCAAGTGAGGAGTCACCGCCATACACTTGGTGAACACCCTGGGGGCTGTGGTGAGACCAAAGGGCAGGGCTCGAAACTGGAAAGGACTGGCTCCCAGCCGGAAGCGTAGGTGACTCCTGGATGTCCTGTCCATTTTCACATGGTAGTAAGCATCCTTGAGGTCGATGGAGCACATCCATATCGCCTCTCCCAACAATGGGAGGATCGATTGTAGTGTGACCATACGGAACTTGGACTTCTGTACAAAGTTGTTCAGTTGGCTGAGATCTAATATGGGTCTCAGGTCCCCTGTTCTTTTCGGCACCAAAAAGAATCTTGAGTAAGTCCCTAATCCGATTTGGTCTGAAGGGACACGCTGGATGTCTCCTTTTCCTAGCAGCTTTGAAACCTCTGAGGCTGCTTGATCCCTTTGACTGGGTGGAACGTCTGGGATTTTTCTGATTGAAGGGGGGTCTGATGTAAACGGAATGAGATAACCTCCGGAAATTATTCGTAATACCCATCAGTCCAGGGTGATGCTTTCCCAGGCTTCCGGATATAACGAAATTCGACCCCCCACTGGCTCCGGATAAGCACAGCTGGGCACTCCCTCAGGAACGAGAGTAGGGAGAGCCACGAAAGGAATCGCGTCTCCCACATTGTGGGGACCCCCTCTGCCTCTAGGGTGTCGTCGCTCTGAATAACCTCCCCCTCTGCCTCTGGAGGGGGACTCGCCTTGTGCGGCAGGAAAAAACCTCTGATTTCTTGAACCACATTTTCCCACCCCGCTGGGCCTTGGGGTAAGGCCTAGAAGGAAGGGAAAAATGGACCCCTAAAGCAGACAGGGTCTTTCCCTATTGCTCGCACCTGGTGAGGGTGTCTTTCACTTCGATTCTGAACAAAGAGGAACCATCAAAGGGGGAGTCAGTGAAGGAAGTAACAAAGGTGCAGCCAGGCTTGCCTACTAAGGGAAACTCCTGAGCTTGCTGCCCTACTCGCTCCCTCGGCTGCATACGAAATGAGCCGAATGGAGGAGTTGACAATGGAATTGAGGGTAGACACCTGGGCGTGAACTGTCTGGGCCACAGCCTCAGGGACGTTACCCATAAGAGTATCTTCTAACTCCTTGAGGAGATCTCTCTGGAGCCGAGTGAAATGAGAGATAGTTCAGCGACCGTAAGGTAAAGGTTGTTAACGAGAGGGTACGCTTCCCGTACCGGTCCATGGTCCTAGACTCCTTGTTAGAAGGATGGACGGAGGAAGAGGTCTCTGCTACTTCCTGAGTGGCCGCCGCCACCACGGCATCTACAGGGACTCCTTTGGACAGAAACTCCTTGCTCTGGGGAGCAGAAAGAAACTTGTTGGGACGCCTGGGCACAGGCTCCACAGAATCAGGGTTTTCCCACACCCTTCGACAGATCAAATCAAGGAGCTCGTCGAAGGGTGGGGACACCCAGGAGGCAGAGGGATGAGCACCAAAGGCCTTAAGGAAGACAGACTCCTCCTCGGAAGGGCCTTTGGATGGCCAGTCACTTCTTTGTTTCAGTATCTCCAGGATGTCGGAGAAGGAAACATCAGAGGATGATTTGGGGGACCCCTCCGATTCCTCGAGGTTAGTATCAGAGGTGAGGGACTCATCCTGGAAGTCTATATGCTTCCTCTTGCACGTTTTCTTTCTAGGGGGCTCCTCAAGCACGAACTCTGAAGGGCCCTCAGAAAGTTGGGGACCACTCGTGGGGGTATCCCTAGGCCTTGGTGCTTTGCTGTCCATAGATAGGTGGTGATCAGAGGCTCTCACCGGAGTGGTGGCGGACAGAGTGACCGACCCGCATGATGTAGCTGACAATCTGGCCAGCGCAGTCCGCATGGCCTTGAAGGCAGGCCCTCCTGAGTCCGAGGACTGACCAGCTTCGGAGACCATGACGGGAGTCAGAGTTCCCCGAGCCGAGGCACCGAGAGGAAGACTCAGAACCGAAATACATCCCGAGATGTCCCCCTCGGGCTCAACTGAAGAATCCAGAGGACGGAGCCAACTGGGTCGGAGCCGAAGGGGCCATCGGAACCGGCCTAGGAACATCACATGGTGCGGAACACTCCGGCTCCGAAGACAGAGATGCGCTCTGAGGAGGAATGATCGAAGAAGGGGTCGGGACGGGCTCTGGAGCCGAAAACAATTTTGCCAAAACCAGTGACTGGAGGAGCCTCTGGACCACCCTATCAACATCCACATCCGAAAGGGTCCTGGAGGATTTGGAGGACAGGGAGGGAGATCTAGATCTCCTCTCAGGAGAAACTGGTCTGAGACGAAGAGGTTCCAATATAATTGGAGCCGACGCTGGTTCCATAAACAGACACCTTCTGCGGCCCCGAGGACAGTGCAGCAGAGGAGGTCGATGCAATTTTTGAGACTTTCTCCGGAGGCTCCGAAGTTGACGGAGTCGGAGATATCTTTTTAGACTTGGATGACTTAGACTTAGCACTGGGAGAAGAATCGAAGGCCTCTTCGAAAGAGGGTTTCAAGAGTCCCTTTAAGATCAGCTTATTCTTTCTCTCTTGGAGCACTCTGGGACTGAACGCATGGCAAAAACTGCAGGACTCCTGCAGATGAATGGCTCCCAGGCAACAGACACAAATAAAATGCCCATCGGTGATGGACATTCTGTACCCACATTTAGAGCACTTTTTGAAACCCGAAGGTTTGTGCTCCTTGGAATCTTTGGACATATTCCACAACAAACACCAACAACGCAACCTAAGAATGGTCTGACAAAAAATTCACAGACACTCAACACCACAAAATACACAGGAACCAGTTATAAGTTGTAACAGAACACATGCACTAGAGACACACACAGAGGGAAACTATGTCAAAAACCTCTAACTAAAACGGTTAATGACCACAAGGTAAAGGAACAGAACCAAACCTCTAACTTTGGTTTAGTGAACAAACAGGACAGAAGGACTAGGTCATCTAACTGAAATGGGCCTAGCCCGAGGAAACAGTTAGCGGGATACCACAAAAAAGCTCACTACCGAAACCTAAACAATGCTACAGACAATAGCTATGAAAATAGCTTTTTGTTTATGCACAAATTTTTCTCAAGACAAGAAAAAGGTACTTAGCCACAGCCAAAAGCGAGACCACGTCCGAGCTATATGAGCGGCAAACGAGATCTGGGGATATGGAGCAGTGCACCATGAGATACCTGCTTAGCCCAGCCAATAGAAGACTTCGAGCTAGAAAAGTTTGGCTGAGTCGGAGCAAATATTTGGCTCCAAACCCACGGGTAAGAATGTAGGCGAGATAGGACTACATAACATCTTACAATTTCTCCATCCATTCATGCAGACTATGTTTGAGTAGAATAAGAGACTTGCTTTGCTTTATGTGGAGAGGAAGATCACAAAGTCTTCCCATCCTTCCAAGAAGGAGCAGGATAAGTATTAACCAAATGTTTAGCAGCAGCTGGATTCACTAAAGTAATACTTGCTGGGTCTGATCTGGGAGGAGTGCAAAGATTGAAAAATTTTATATAGTCTGCTTTGTGGGGTGCAGCAGGCTGACCATCAGGGAAGTTGCAGGCTGTGATAAAACATCCTCAAAAGCAAAAGGGTAGGTCCTGGAAACTCCAGTTGTCACAAATCATACTTCCCGAGGGATTGGAAAACATCACAGTCTTCCCAATGTAACAATTCTCCTCAGAATCTCAATCAGAAATCTGTGAAGACCAGTCAGAAACTGTCCCTCCACTATCATTTTGAAACTCAAACTATTGAATCTCTTCAGAAAATGAAGCATCCCTTTTTCTTATACCAGAAATATCTGTACAGGTGGTGTCAAGAGCCTTACTTAACCCTAAGCTAAGCAAAACAAATTACTCCTATCCAGAGTAACAGAAACAGGAGAAGACATATGTTTAGGTTTGCCTCTTTTTGACAGGAATTTCTGAAGAAACAGACACTCTTTTGCCAGCAAAAACCACCCTAGGGATGGGCACAGCTTTCTTGTTAGATAGAAATACATTCTGCCTCTTCTCCCATGACTGACAAGAGTGGCTCTCTTGCCCACCAAGGGCACTCCAATAGCCAAAGAGAATGTATCTAACTGCCCGTCTGCAGTGGCTGTAGGGACTACACCAATGAGATCCAATGAAAAAGATGAGTGGTCCAACCAGTTTTGGCCACAACATAGTCATCTACTTGTGAATGAGGCACTTCAGCAGCCTGCTGTGGTGGCAAAGGTTGTTTAATAAATTTTCATTTTTGTTTTTAATCTTTTTTGGCTGAAAGAACCGGTAGGTTGTTCCATGACTAAACCAAAAAAAGGTCCAGATTCCTTAGGAATGTTAGAAACAATAGTTGGTAAACAGGCAAATTGCAAAAAAATCTACCACTTCCAAGCTACAACACAGTAACAAAGTACTTAAACTCTTACCCCAACCTCCAAAAGTAAAATAGGAAACATTTTTCTATGGTAAAGCTTAAAAAAAAGTATAACAATTTTTTTTTACCACAAAAATAAAACTCCTCTGCTGTTTGACAGAGAACAAGTGTCACACGAGTCATTAAAAACACGTATTAGCTTAAATAAGCAAGTTTCACAGAAACACTTTTCTGTCATGACAAAATACAGTGCCCCCACCCAAAGAATGGAACTTATCTGCCCCTTGTTAGCCAACCATTAATTCTCAAAAGCCTGAAGAGACATGCTCTCTTTTGAAGCGAGAGAGCTTGAGCTGATTTGGGCAAGTGAAAGGTGCCTTTAAACTTTAGAAGGTGAGTGGCTGTTATATCTTTAGCTAGATATAATCCATATAGCATGGACTACTGCAGCAGTGATAGTTTTGTAGGACATAAATCACTTCTCTGGCATCATAAAGCAAAGTAAGTCTCTTAATACAAGGGTCCTGGGTTATTCTAACTTCAAATACAAGGGCTAAAATCTTCTTGGGAATGTGTGGCTAGGCTTCTAAAGATCATCATGGATCAACAGTCTAATAAGTACCTATGAGCTTGTATGCCACAACTGGAGGAGTATAAAATTATTTGTGCAAACACTCCTTAAACACTTCAAACTTTATATACTTTGTAGCAAACTTTTGCAACTAATAATCTGCCCCCAAACCTCATCATCTAAATTTTCTACTGTCCAATACTGCTTCACTTTAGGTCAATGTCAATGTTACATATGTCTGAGAACTTTGCAAGTCTAATAACCAGATCTTTGCTGCAGAATCACGTCTTACTTTTCACAAATGAGGGAACCAAAGTTGGAGTTCTAACCAGCACACAATTAAAATAAATAGCCCTGCAGCATAGGAATCCCTTATATTCTAATCTAAGGGTATTAAGTAAAGCAAACCACTGCCTAACTTGGGCTCAGGTAAAACCACATTGCTACATTACTCATTTGTTCCAAAAAAAGTCCATCTTACTCTTCCTCACCCTCCATGCAGTGTCAAACCTTCTTCTACCAGAATTAAGAGTCATATAACCAATAGCTTCAGAGCATTACTCAGCAGCTGCTTCACTGGGCAAGCTCTTTTCTGGATGCAAAAGTAGTTCCAAAAGACTGTTCTGGCAAACACTATTTTTTTCTATTCAGTAAACTACACTGTCTTTTCATATTGCAATAAATAAGGGTCTAAAACACACAACCTGCGTTTCTCCTTCACCTATATCTGCTCATCTTATGATTGTCTAAAGCAGTGATCTCAAATTCATGGCTCTAAAGCCTCAAGCAGCCCTCAGGCCAACATAAATCTAGACGAGGAAAGCTACACTGCTACATTTCTAGTTGCACTGACTACCTTTATTTTTGTCTTTGTGATTGTGGCACTTGCAGTGTGTGCTAGTCCTCATGCAGATGTTTCTCATGGCTATTTGAGTTTCAGACCCATGCTGTCCATTTACCCCATCCCAAATAAAATGAATCATATTTTTAACTGCACTCAAAAACACAATGGGGTATGGACCGGAAAATTGAGGCTGGGGGGGGGGGCAACAACCCCACCTCATTTTCTAATTTTTCTAAAATTAGTTTTCTGACTTTTAGCATATCCTACTGACCAAATCCTGTAGAGATTTGCTTAACCAAATCCTTACGATACTTGATATGGGATATTTCCTAAAAAATACCAAATTATGGCACAATTTACTAGCGAGTTCAACAGCTCTAACCCTGTATTTATTTATTCACTGTATGTTGTGCGTTAGGCCCAGCAAGCCAGCACGTAAAACTCCACTGCCAATCATTAGCGGACCGGGATTCCGCTGTGGCGACCCCTAACCGGGAAAAGCCGAAAGACACAAACAAATACTCTTGAAAATGCACAGACCTCTCCAAAATAAAATATCAAATAAATACAGAACACATTATCTACAATTATGAATGTTTTAATTTCTCCCTACGACTTTTCATATTAGTAGCCAATATCATCACATCCAGTTGTTCCAAATGTACTGGATAAAGAATCTGAGACAATGGACAACCCTGTTGTGTTCCCTGGGACAATCTGAAAAGTAAAGTAATGAAAGACCTCTATGCATTTTAGTACTAGTTACAGAACCAAAATAAACTGACACAAGTTAAAAAATCATCCTGAAACAAAGATAGGAAGCATTTGTGACAGTCCCTACACCGGGTCAGTAATCAAGGAACCTCAATCCTCACCACAGACACCAGTGAGGGACAGCCACTAGGAACAAAAATGGATATACACAGTATTTTCATATGCAGCCAATGAAAGGTATAGAAATCCACCCATCCATCCTCAACCCCTTTTCCCATTTTGTACATGGGGTCAGGGTATGTACTAAAAAAATAATAAAAATAGAAAATGTGAGAATACTGAATAAATAGTTACAATAAACACCAGAGTTTCAATCACAGGAGATATAAAAACATAATACAGGTGGACAGATTCACACAGCTTCAGAAAAATAATACTTAACTAATCTCACTATACTTTCCTGACCAACTAAAGAATTAATGTTCCCTAGTTAAGTCACTTATTACAGCACGGCAAGATGATGTATGAGGTTGGGTGAGATATCTGAGAGATCTTTCCTATCAGGTTCCCGAAAAACAAAGTGGTGCTGCAAGAGTTCTGTCACATCTCTCACCAACATCTAAAGAATCATCACAGTGCTGGTTATAGAATGACACCACATCTGGGGACCTGACTCTGGTACAATACACACCCAGAGATTTGCTAAGATCTGCTGAAGCATCTGAAAGCTATAAAACAGTTTCAAAAATGTTCACCTTTCCAGGGAAGCAATCAGTTCACCCCCCAAAGAAAATAAAGTAAGATTCTTAGTCCTGGTTTTCCCAGACATTTTTGTCTCTGGCTGCAATCAGCCCTGTAAGATAAAATCTTTATGGCCTAAACCAACCCATTTTTTCAAAATTAGATGGCCCGAGATGAAACTCTTCCCTTCCAGAATTCTCTGTTAAAACATAACAACAACAACAACAACAACAACAACAACAACAACAACAACAACAACAACAACAACAACAACAACAACAACAACAACAACAACAACAACAACAACAACAACAACAACAACAACAACAACAACAACAACAACAACAACAACAACAACAACAACAACAACAACAACAACAACAACAACAACAACAACAACAACAACAACAACAACGTCTGACATACATGTATATCTCTTTTCTGTCCTGCAGGATCTACTGATGCTGCATTTTTAAACACCAAGCAACTTTACAAAATACATTTTTAACAGAAGCATCTAAACAAATCAGTGGGATAGTCAAATGACATAAAATTCTTCACATAACTCCGGCTAGCTATGCTGGCATATGTTACATATGCCCTGCCCTACTCTCCCTAGCACAGATGGCACTACCTCCTATCATCACAGTTGTTGTCTTTCGGCTTTTCCCGGTTAGGGGTCACCACAGTGGAACTCTGGTCCACTAATGATTGGCAGTAGATTTTCACGAACGTCGAGGTGCCAGCTCGACGTTCTACCTTCAGCAAAGGCACGCCCATTTACACAGGTCTTTCGAACACCCACCCAACCATGGGGAGGACATGCAGACTCCACCCAGAAGGCACTCCAGCCGAGAATCGAACGGGAGAACCTCTTTCTGTGAGGCAACAACGCCACCGCTGCACCACCGCGGACGTTAGACATGATCAGTATACACACAAATCAGTATAAATTGCAATAGACGTGTTTTTACAGTGGTATGCAGCACATCAACAGTTACAGTGGTGAGAAGAAACAAGAAAACATTAATTTAAAAATAAAGGTAATTAATAGATTTGTGGTATACAGCCGAAATTTGGAACATAGGTAGAATACATACATAGTGCACAGGTACAGTACATACACTGTACATTAGACAGTGTTTGTAAGAGTGAAAACTATCATCAAGTACTCTAGGTTTAATATGTGTACCTTATCCGCTTTCACTAGCCTGGGAAGCGGTCATTGCACTACCAACCTCATATCACCACAGTACCCATGCCAAATAATGCCATTCAACCCTGTCAAAAGTCTTTCCTCAGCAATATTACCAATGAGTTCTTGCTTCCCAGTGGGGCACTCATAGGAAAGCTAGGGATTATGTTAATTTACCGATAATGTTTAAACACTGTCACACATATTACATGAACAGAATTATTTTCAAGGCAAAGTGTTTAAAAGTGATTAGAATTATATCAGTTGCTAAACAATGTAATATCTGGCTGGCATAAAAAGGTGGTTATTTGACAGTGGGTACCAAGCACAATTAGTTGCCAAACAAGAATATATTACCCAACAGTGTGTAAACCCCTCTGAACTGTGAAAATGCAAATGGGAGGTGACAGAAGAAAGGTATCCATGCTATTAAAATAGTTTTCACATATTGTGCGGCTAGCATGGAAATAAACAGGATCATTTAAGCTAACTGGGTTATATTTATGATGTGGAGGGTAGTCTGAATCAGTCTACCATTTACTTAACTCTCCAATGCTGGATGCTCATTTAAGTGCAATAGTCATCCATTAAAGCAATGCTGGATGCTCATTTAAGTGTAATGATCATCCAATAAAGAGAACACTTACAAAAAGGTGCTGTTAGATATGCAAGTTGCAGTACATGTGATGATTTAAGTGAAACCAAATCTGTTCACTCATCCAGGGAGGGGAAGATTTTGTTTTACATTTGGGTACCCCATTAAAAAAAGTGGGATGTGTAATGCAAGCTGGATGCATAATAAATGTTAAATCTTATCTGTGGTCCCAAGAATACTCTGCACCAAAGTAATGTACTGCTACTGTTGGTTTCAAGACTTTCCCATTGCTGCTAATGAGAATTCTCCATTTTAGCACACCTTTTTTTAAATTTTCAAATAGTTATGAATTAAATTGTAATCTTAAATCAGCACATTTGAGAAGTACTACTTGGCACCAACAGATCCACAAGAAGAGGGGGTACTCTTTACAAGACCTATATTTGGTACCTCCACAGGTGGAGCAGCCTTCATAAAAAAAAAAAAAAAAAAAAAAAAAAAAGCTGCCTGGAACCACCTACCTGTTGAAGTAAGGTCTCTGAACTCTCCATCAAAATTCAAGCCCCTAGGGCAAGAGCATCTATCTTGAGCAAGAATCAGAATGTACCCATTTCAGGGACAAGCAACCACAACACTGGCCCAGCTATAATCCCGATTCTCTCATCTTCATACAATTGTAAAATTGGGACACTGATGAAATGAAATCGGAGACAACCTTGGCATGAATGAGGCATTAGTCCGCACAGGGACCCCATCTCTGTGGGAAAAAAAAGAAAAAAAGAAAGTTTCCCCACCACAACAGCCAGCAACTCAACATCTTGCAAATGTCAGAGTAACAAATAGGACAGTTTCCAAGTAGTGAATCTCAAATCAGTCAAAGAGGCAGGTTTGAAAGGAGAGAAAGTCAGTTTTTCTAGCATAAAATTGAGATCTCACGATGGAGGAATTTGTCTTCAAGGGAGTCTTGTGTGCAACAGAAATTGTTTCAACACAAAACAGAGAAGAAAGAGGAAGATCCATGGGCAGATAAGCTGAAAGGGCTAAAAAGACCAGTCTTGATAAAGGTATAAGAAAGGCCAAAAGATAGCAATGCGCACACACATTTGAGCAACAGAGGTGCAAAATCCCTGAAAGGAATCTGGTAATTAGCTAGGCACCAACTAGAATTTTTTTTCTACTTGCCAATATATGATTTTCTTGGAGCAGGCTTTCTTTCATACCGGTTGCACATCCTAATGGAAGAGGTGCCTAAAAAGGTATCATGAATCAAGGCAGTCAGCTGAAGTTGCTTGATATTGGGGTGTATCAAGCTTCCCCTGTCCTGTGTTGAGTAGATCCAAGTCTGTGAGGAAGTTTGTGGCAATTGCCATGGGCCAATTCCATAAGAAGAGAGAATCAATTTTGTCTGGGACAAAAAGGGAGTCACCACTATGGATTTTTGCCAAATATTTCTGAATCTTCAGAAGTACCTTGGAAACTGTGGAAGACCATATGGGAACATCCTCAACCAGGGAAATGAAAGAGCATCTGTTTTCCGGGTAGGATTGCACAGAATTTGTGAAAATAATTTGTCTAGTTGTCCATTTTGAAAGGAGATGAACAGTACTACTTACAACATTACCCACATCCGGATCAGTTCTTGTAATACCTCCGAAGTGAGCTTCAACTTGTGGAGAGTCTGTCCAGAACCTGCAGAGTTCTGGACAGACCAAGAAAGTCATGTCAAAATTATGTTTTGCCAGATGGTATGTAAGAATCCTGAAGAGTTAGAGAACGTTAAAGCTAACTTCCAAGCTATCATTGCCAGGTGGCACAAAAATTATGGTTTGGTACCCCATTACTTGTTCAAGTATCACATCACCGTGGTGTTGTCAATAATCACTTTAAGATGTCCTGGTTGCCATGGATGATGCAGAGTCTTTATAACTTGAAATACAACCAGCATTTCCGTAACATTTATGTGCTTTGATCTATATGAATCATCCCACAGACCTTGCACTTTTATTCCCATAGAAACTGCATCCCAAATAAAGTATGAAGAGTCCAGCAGGAAAGACTTTGTTGTTGTGGGAAGAGAAAAAAGGGGAGCTCTGGAGAGCCATCTGTCCTCTCTACCACTATAGTTCTAGTTTCACAAATCCTAGCACTGGAATTTGAAACTTTAAGGGAAGAATATGCTGGTCTACATGTTTGAGATACCAAGGAATCCCTCTCATGTGCAGTCTGGCAAACTGCATTATGGGGAATCATAAAAGCTACAAGGCCTTGCATCCACAAGAATTTTCCGGCTGGAGCTACGAAAAAAGAGAGAGAAGTTCAAGAATACTTCTAGATATGAATCTACCTTATCCTCCAGCAAAAAGGCTTTTTATGTGAGAGAGCGTGTCTAGAAGGCACCCTAGAAATACAATCCTGCGAGACAAGAGTCAGGAATGATGTTTGCAAGTTTTATCTGAAATCTCAGATGAGTGAGTAAAGAAACAACCTCTGTTAAGGACTCCCGGCATCATGGCAGAGTCTGCGCAGATAATAAAGTTATCTAAATAAGGAAAAATATGAATCCTTGCAATATGCCACCATTAGGAATAGACTACACCCTTAGTAAAGAAGACAGCCCAAAGAGTTAATACAAAGAATTGATAATGTCACCCACATTCACAAAACCTTAGCTATCTCCTGAAGTTATATGCAATAGGAATGTGATGGCAAGCATCTTTGAGGTTTAAAGTTACCATAAGACAGTGGTCTGGGAGAAGTGCTAACAAAAACTGAAGGGTTAATATCCTAAATTTTGGAACTTTTACAAAAAGACAGCTCCAAACTGACTGCCATGAGTGCTTCTTCTTTGGGACCACAGACTTTTTCCATGACTCGTGACTGTAACATACATTGGAGCATCTGGGGAAACAATTATGTTCGATTGAGAGGGTGAAGAAGAATCCCCTAAAAGGAGGAGGGATTCTCTCCATTGCCAGGAGAAACTCCTGAAATCACATTCAAAACCCATTTGTCTGAAACTATCTGACACTGTGCAGGGAAATTGAAGGTTGCATGTTGAGAGGGTGGAAAGGTAGTAATGGCAGGAGATAGAAGGAAGGTGAAAATGTCTCTGGCAGTCATTCAGTAGCTGGTGTTTGATCCTTTTTTGGAAAATTTCCTTGTTTTGGGGGGGGGGGGTTGAGAGAAGCACTCAAGAAGAAATGATTGGAGGGAACCAATCTGTTATAAGACTGTGGTCTTCACTTAATTTGCCCTTTGAAATATGTACAGGGTTCGGAAGGGAAGAATCTGGAGACCTGAAAACACCTGGAAACTCCCTGCATTAATTTACCTCTCTCAACCCATTGTTTGAGGATCTGTGTAGCAGCAGACCCAAATAAAACCTCCAGGTCTACAGGTGAACTCAATATTTATGACTTCAGCTCATATGAAAAGTTTCAGTTGAATACTCAAATGTTCCCAAAAGAGTAGCTGAATCAGAAGCCCTGGAAATAGTATCAGCACAATTGCATACACTTTTTAACGCACGTTTAGAGACTTGATATGGGTTAAACACAATCTAATTCACATAAGACCCACCTTCAGGGATCAGCGAAGTAGAAAATTCTCAACTACTGGCGCATTTTAAAATGTTTACACGCACAGCCCTGCTAGTTAAGGATTCTGAAGGCTAGAATAAAAAAAAAACTCTTACCCTGTCCAACCACCTACACTCATCATCAGAAACAGTGTTAGAGGTAGAAAGAAGCATTCTCATTGCTGGAGCCATAAGCATAACAGCAGCCAGGTCAGCTCCAAGATGAGAATAGAGATTTACTAGCTTGAGAGCTGCACCTCAGAAAATCCAAATCCCATTGAGCTATGCGCTCGAGAGACTTGAACCTCAGCACTGAAATAAATAGGACATGCTGGAGGGTCAGATTCATAACCCAGAGGCTCCCTTCACTCTGGAATAAAATCCCAGTCTAGGTTAGGCAGAGTCCCTCATTGACCCTCTTGAAGAGGAATCTTGATGAGTGGATGGGAGATCGTGGGTTTACCCCGGGTATCACTTTTGTGTCACTGTTAGACAGAGGCACAGTATACTAACCTCGAAAAAGGGCATAGCAAAATTAAATTTAAAATGGGTGGCGAAAGCAGATTTTTTTGTGAAAGCCGATTTTTTTAGGAACTGAGGAGACAGAAAATCAGGAGCATTACAGGCATCTTTTAAAGGAATCCTCCAATGCTGGTTAAACAGGAGGAATGTGTATAGTATTAGGGGCTTCTTGGTCAAGTAAATCGTAACGTGTACCAAACTTAGGGGGAACAACCATCTGCTCCCAAGAAATCACATCCCTTAATCTGGAAGAAGAAAGCTTCCCATCTGCATAACTTCAGACTCGCTGTCTGGACAGAGTCATGAGCTATAAAACCCTCAGGTGACAAAACCTTGTTTGTCAACACCAGAACAAGCATCTTCTTCCTTATAAACAGGAGCACATACACTCGGTGGAGGCATCCATAACAGACTGCCTGCAATAAACCCCCGACCAAGTTAATAATACCATTTTTACAAACAGAACCATCACATTATTTTCTATGCAATTAACCTGTGCATCCCTAAGGCAGGGGACTGCACATTACCCCAAGCAAGAGGTCTATGTCAGTGGGCACCCTGGGATGATTCTCACAAAGTATCAACTGCACACAAAGGATGATTGTCCCATGCCCAAGCAGGGCATTGAAACAGCCTCAGGACATGTCTGAACCCTGGTCTACAGTGGCCAGCAAGACTACACCAGAGGGATTTGAGGAAACATACAAGTGATTTGAGAAAACAGCAGTGGCCACTGCACAGTCATCCACCATTGTTCGAGACATTGGAATAGCCTACACAGAAGGCAAGGATACATACTTTTTTTTTTTTTTAAATGGTACACTTGGAGAAGGACCAGGGCAAATATCCATACTGAAGCCAGGAAGAAGCCTGATAGATGGTAAACTATACCTGCAAGAGTCAGAAGGTAACTTGTCACTATCAAACACAAACAGCACACAACTCTCACAAAAGATAATAAATTCCCCAAGAACAATGTTACAGGAGCAGCACAGAAAATTCACCTCTTACAAAACTAACAGATTCAAGAAATTAGCTGCTCTGTAAATCAGCGTAAAGTGTAAGTAAATACAAACATTCATACAAAAACACAGGTTTCCCCAAGAAAATTAGTTTTCAACCGTCTAAAAAACACACCTAAATAAATGTATAATAAGCCATAGGGCACAAAACAGTCTAGGGCTGGAAAGAAAATAAGTAGGAATGTCTACTGATGTGCACAAAAGACTGAAACAATAATTTCAACTAAAAAGACTAAAAATATTATTTACATGTGGAAATAGTGTCCCCAGAAGGGGTCTCATCTGTCTTACAAGAAGTCTTGGCCATCTGCTGCTCCAGAGAAGTCTCAGAGATGCACCTGCATGAGGAGTCAAGAAAGTACTGAAGGTTTTTAGTCACTCTGTATGCTTTGATAGTTCCCTTCAAAAGGGATTAGATTATAGACAGCCAGTGTGACCAAGGGGAAGAGAGGGTTGAATTTTTAAGAAGCTGGCCAGATGCTATATCCTCGACAGGATACAACCCATAAGCTACTGCAACAGTGAAAATGACAAGCAAATGCTCAGCAGTAAAAGGATTACATTAGCAAAACTCAACACTGTAGGACTCAGTAACATAAAAATAATGAGAAAATGTAATGCGCACAATGCATAATGCGGACATAATTGTTGTGAAAAGTAGCACTGCTTTCCTTTCCAAGTACTGCACTATGTACATGCCAGTGTATGCAAAAATTACCAGAGAAATTTATTATGGTTGAAAAAAACAAAATGGCAGCACAAGTGGTGTGCATGCATGGACAAGGGTTATTTATCAGCAACATCAGTGTAAAACGGTTTACTATCAAAACGATGAAAGTCATTACAAAAAATCTGTTTGGAACCTCGAACGGAAATGCCAAATCACAAATTTCACTTACGTGAAATGTCAAGTCTGCTGAATGAATTCAGCAAATTCAATAATGTCGCCGAAAGTAAAAATATAATGCCCACACAGGAGCTCAAGTATGTATAACTCCAACACTTCACATCACGTCTTTGCAGGGGGGGGGCAAGCCCCCCCTGCACCCCCCACACCCCTAACTATATATTCCAACTCCAAGATCGCACTACAGTGAGGAAAGGGATGAATGTCCCAATCTGCACTGTACCAAGATCTCTGGCCCTTAGTTCGACTTCATATCAGCGAATGCACAGTGGCATTCGCTGATGTGAACTACCGGTCAGCAACAGACCATCTGCACAGCATCTGCATTCAGGATTTTCACAGTAAACCGTGTAAAACCTGTGTTCCAGCTGTGCTACAAAAAAAAAAAAAAAAAGAACTCAATGTAATGACAAATTATTCTGGCAGCTTCAGCTCAGTCACCTCTAAGACTACAAATGTCAGATGCCCAACATGAATTATACATTTCCCAAGTTACTTTAGCCCCTCCTTTTACTTATAATCCTTGGAGCCAAAGTCTCCCTCTACAGATTTTGGAAACTCAAGTTGAAGTGACCAAAAGAAAATATTAAAAAAAAAAATTCAAAACTAACCTCAAAGAGGGCAGCATCTACTATACTCTAAGAGAAGAGGGCAGTAATGGGGACACCAAGCTAAAAAAATACTAATGCAGCTCTACTGTTATGGCAAGTATGCAAGCTTCATATCTAATGTCAGAGTTTCAACTGCCACCTCTAGGACATCGTCCCAAGCTGAACACTCCTAGGTGTCTCGGCATGAAAAAATGCCCTGGATTATAGCAGCTTCAAAGGCTGATTCTGACCAGGGGAAGATAATAATAAATGTCTTTCAAAGGCACTCAGTGATACAAACATAGCAGCTATTCAGATTTCATCAACCAAAGCTTTTTGAGAAAAAAAAAAAAAAAACTTGCAATGTAACCATAGAACAGGCATCGCTGGCTGAGGTAAAGGCTTGACATATTTTTGGTAGCAAATCTAATGCACTGGGAAAATCAGGAAGAAAATGACTTTGGAAAGTTTTTGACAGAACAAACAAAAAGTTGTAAATCTTTTCTGACAGCTTTGATTCTGTCCAACTAAACCGGAGCTGTCCGGGAATATCCTAACAATACAACAAATATTCACCTTGATTTTAACAGACAATCAAATTAATTAGCTATTCTAAACTCTGTAGAGGTTTTGGGTAATAAAGAAGGAAATACTGGTATGTAGCAACTATCTACCCTTGTGAAAACAAACTGTGGATGAAAGTACAATGCTTGCAACTTTCAGATCTTTACTGCCAAAGTAGTGGCAACCAGCAAGAAAAGTATGTCAAGTAACTAAGTTGAGGAAGATGCTGGTGCAAAAGGAGAAATTATCTTGAAGAAACTGACTTTTTACAGCCCAATGGAGGAGCAGGGAACTTGGATGCAAAAAAAAAAAAAAAAAAAAAAGACATCTCAAGAAGGGTTTGCCAATTTTAAGAGAGGCCGAGGAAGCAGATGTTGCAGCCTGGTGAACACTAGAAATGGCTAACAAGTAAATTACAAAAATCTAAATCCCCAATTAAAAATCAGAGAAAGATGCAGCAGCTGTAAAATGGATTGAGCCCTCTTGCCACAGCCCATGTTAATAATTAAGCCAACTTACAATGACAGGTTTTTCTAGTAACTGTGCTCTAGGCAGAAGTGAAGATCTGCACCACCCTTTCTAGGTATGAAGAGCACCAGAGCATCAGTGGAACTAGAGAAACAGAGATGTTAACTTCAGGTAGTGAAGGCCTGGGAAGGAAGACCTGCCTAAAAGAGCAGGCCAAAGCAGAGGAAACCAAACTTGACATTGCTGATAGGGCTAAAGGGGCAAATGGAATAACATATACTTTGCTCATCCTGGCTTCATCTAGGAATTTCAAAATAAAGAGAAATGGTAGATCTGGGTGACACTTTTGAACTAGAAAATCCTTGGGATCCAAAAGGAATTTTACCTTATTCTTTCCATGGGAACATTAACGGATGCATTTGTAACTAGACAGGGAAGCAAAATAGTCACAGCAAGATTTTCCCCACAAAAGCAACAGACGTCCAAGCAAAAGATGAACCAAGGGACCACTCTTATGGAATCAGTAGAAGGTGCTAGAGTAGGTACAAGCATACAGGTATTACCTGGAGGAAAAAGCATGGCCTCAAAGGGAGTTATCCCCACACTTCATGTACCAAACCCACTACCATGAAGTAGATTTCAGATGTGAGAGGGGATTCCTTAAATACTTGCAAGGCAAGCAGGATGCCTTAATTTCTACTAAACTGATGTGCAAGTATGCATACTGGTTGTCTAATGAGCACATCCAGACTTCCTTCTGGATTTCAAGGCAAGAGACTGCAACATGACCATTCAAAAAAGCTGTAACAATATGCCGATTCAGCCTCTCAGAGAGTATGAGCATTGATCCAGATTCTGACACCAAGAGGAACCTCGAATAAAAGATGCATCTCTTCGGGTCTGATGGGACCTCACTGATGCTCAGGTACCGGTTGCTTTGCTGCAGCTTTTTGATGGATGCCGTTTCTCCACATGCCAAGATGTGCCTGAAATCGGTCATTGTTGATCAGCACCCTTAAATGACAATCATATTGTTGAAGAAGCGTAGCAATGTAACACCAGGAAATGAAAGGTTCTTCAGGTATATGCAGTCATTAATTCCCAGCTAATTAAGAGTTACAACACTAAGGAGATTTAGCTTTTGAGGTTATGATACATGGCGAATACAGCTTTAAAGTACCATCTCAATGTTTCTACCTGCATCATGGCATTTGGAGAGTGCCACAATGCTTTTATTCCATGTCATTCCTTAAATACCAGGGAATTTTGTTTTAATAAAAGGCTTTGCAAACCTTTTAAGCCACAACCCAAACATACTTTATTCCCTGGTGACTTTACCTTAGGATGATTGCTCAGAAACATACACAGACCGCAATAAACAGACTCCCACATCAGTAATGGTGCATCCATCATAGTCTACAGGCATATCCCTACAGTGTCATGGGGGATGGAGGTCATAAGAATCGCTCTGAGCAAGAGTGCATGATTGCTGTTTTTATAAACATAATTAACAGAACTACAGGTCAGTGTCAGAAGACGAAGTTTCACAACGTCGACTATCATATGGTCAAGACCATAGGATCAAATTGCCAGAATACCGAAGCTTATGTATGGAGATTGTTGTACAGTGGGGATTAGGGAATTTACCCTCTTCCCCACTGCAGTGCGATCTCAGTTAGTATATATACACATATGCAGGGGATGGGAGGGGTGAGAGGTGCAGGATGGTTTGCCCACATGCAAAAAACAGATTTTTGTTACTTAGTGTTATTCAACATTCTAGCAATTCGATCATAGGGTCTTGATCATATAATGCTCGACATTTTGGTATTTCAATGTTACCGCACAGATCTGAGAAATACACAATGTGAATGAATGGAGGAAATATGCATTACAGCTCTAAGCACCACATGCAATAGTACAAAGGATAAATAACACAATGTAGGCAAATCATTAAGTTAACTGTATGCTAGGAGAATGAATGTGCACATGTAACGGTTACCTTAGCTAAACCCAAATAATCCAGTCATAATAATCATAGTAAAATCCAGTCTTTTAGATCACTGATCACAAAATTATCAATAATTTAATGGCAAATATATTCTGTTAAAAAAAAAAAAAACACACCACCATAAATATTTTTCCCTCTCTCACTAGCAGCGAATTTCTGGAATGTAAACCCTAAGCTCTCAACATTCATCAGGCTTCTGCACAAAGTATAGTGATCCAAATTATACTTGTTTCTTCACATGGGCATCTTTTGACAAATGTACACCTCCCACCACTTCTTTCACTAAATCTGTTCTCAACCACCTATAGTGCGAAAGGTGTTTTGTTCTTGTGCAGTCTAAGTCACAATATTATACTACACATTCTGCTTACATCTAGATAGCAGCTGACTTTTAAATCAGGAATTTCCTGCTAAAAATGTAATCACCAGAAACACCCACTGCATACCCTGCTCTTGTGAATGAGCACTCAACTACCATATTTATTGTTTTCGGTATCTGGCACAATTCATGCTGAAATACTCAACCATTAATTAAATACCTCCCTACCAGAGATGGAGTGTTTCAACCCATTTTAACATGAGACAAAAGAAACAGTTAAAAATACTGGACTCCAAGAAAAGTCACAGGTTCGGCAACCCAGTTTTTCAAAGCAAACGGCACAAGTTTTCTCAGAAGGCAACATTCAGCCAGCATTAATAGACTTTACAAGCAAAACAAAATAGAACCATCTGAATATGGTGCCTCCCTTAATGAAACTACTTGGAACCCACCTTGATAGTTAAACAGACCCTGTGGAAATAGGTGGTCATTATCGAGCTGTGGCCTGTAACGTACGACTTGTCAAAGTCAAATACCTGTTTGGGCTTAACCTTACAATCTTGAAAAGCACATTTACTTAACTTCCTTCCCTTGCATCTGTAAATTGCCAGATTTCTGCCCGATTAGTTGTACAGCCATGTAATGTGTCCAAACAAAGCACAGCAGTGCACCTTCTAGTTTTAATACAATCAGTGAGGCTAACCACTCTTCGAAATAGTAGTGTAAGGGCATCATTTACATTTTAACTTGTAATAAAGGCTCACTAGTGTTCTGCTACTACATTACAGCATCACACCGCAGCCGGTCATTCATCCTTGCACCAGCCTACTCCTTAACAGGATTACGTTATCTTTGATGCTGATAAGTAACAAACAATTTAGACTAATCAAAAGGTCATCTTCCCACATTTCTAAAGACCAGTTCATCAAACTGTGCTCACCAATAGTTACAGAAAATATTGTCTTAATACTTAGCAAGTTTTTATGCTTACAAAACGGATATTTACCAGTCCCTACAGAATACAACTCCTGACTAGGACTTCACAAAATAGCTAAATAGATTTTTACACTATTATTCATTCCCTAGATTACTGAAGCTCATTGCTTTAAATGTCAAAGTGTCCTTTCCTGACCTGTATGATCTGCATAGCGGAACTTAATCCTCACATACATTTAGCAGACCCTAATATAATCCTCTCGTAGAGTTATCAGACCCTAATTTAAATACTTACTTTAATCCCACTAAAGGTCCATGGTCATTTATACCCAATTAACTTACAATGTTCCAATCATGGTCATTTATACCCAATTAACTTACAATGTTCCAATCAAGTTTCATCTAGTGTTGCCTTGTTTCTTTGGCCATGTCTCAGTCAATGCAAATCACAACAGAATTTAAACGGGTAATAAAACAGAGATTGAACAGTCTAAAATTACACCCAGTGGATTCTGCTCTATGATCTTCCAGTAAGAAATACAAAACAGTATTACTCCACTCATTCACATTCCGCTAACTATATCTTAATACTTTAAATGTTATTTAATACACCATGCTACATCTGGTCGAATAGGTGCATATAAATGTTACTACTATTAGAAAACACATCTACTCCTAACACTAAGGGACCAAAGATTAATAGCATCAACCATAAATGCTCATTGAATTCTGGATGGCTCACAATAGCCATGATAGTGTGTCAATAACACATTTGGATAAACTGTGAACAAGGCCTTTACAGCTATAGCTACACTGCCCACAAACAAAACTATTTTAAGAAAACAGAAAATAAAGGGGAAGTTGTTTTTCATTATTAAAAAAAGAAGGAGAGAGGGGCATACTGGCTTGGAAGGTGCCCCCAAAACTGGGCGGTTGTGCAAGTTGTGACAGGACATTACATCAACCTGAATACGGGTGTTGCACACAACTCCCACATCAGAACAAAAGAAAAAACAACCAATACCTACCATAGTCTCTTCAATAATGGTTTCATCGTACAGAAAAATTTCAATCTTATCTAGATGGGAGCAACCTAAAAATAAAATCATTCATTGTAATCTGGCACAACTTAATTAAAATCCCTACCACACTGGCATTTACTTCTGACAAAGATAGCCTGTTAGGCCTAGTTCTTACAAGTAGAACAAACAGCAGGTACTTCAAATGGAGATGTTTGTAATGAACTCTAAGTGGTCACTACCCAAAGGTAGTTATTTAGGTAACAAAAATAAGGTCAGCTACATGACGGAGAGAGAACTGCTACTCAGACAACCAGGGTTCACCAGTGGCCCAAACACTAGAGGAACTTAAAATGGGGAGGGGACGAATAGGAATGACAGAGCAATGCCAGCTCCCTTCCTACAGGGGAAGAGGGTGCGGGGATATGTCAGGGCAGATGGCCACAACTTATGCACTGGTGGTGATATAGGGTCCATGCTACACTAAGTCAATTGGGCAAATGACAGGTGCATCAACACATAGGTGGGAATGAAAAGCACAGCTCAGGACATCAACCTGGTGCATCAGGAGAAAGGTAAAGCTTAAAGGGAAAACAAATGGCTGAAAAATGACTGGCATGGCCTGGCACCACGACTCCATGCCCGTGTCACAAGGACCTTCATAACTATGATGACACAGAAGAATTCCTCTGCAATAGGTGCAGTACCACCTTTCAGTAAGGCATATCCAGGACACATGCCCATATGTAGGGGCCCTGGGGATAAAAAACAGCTACCGGGAATATTGAGTATCTAAAGCAAGCAAGAGAGAGTGCAAAAAAGTTGCAAAAAGTACTTCTAATTCTCTCTGCATGACTGGCCTGCATCTGGAACTAGGCTCCATGAACCAGTATGTCATTTTAAAGGAAAGTGATGTCAAGTCCTAGACCCATTACTTCAAATGCTTATAGTGATGTAAAACAAAATGCTCCTCAAGAAGATTAAGGGTATAGGTGTCCTTGGCTTTCCAATGTACATACTCAGCTGAGAAATATGTGATGTCTTCCAATAAACCTCCCCCAACTAATAAAGAATTTCTCAAAAAAACTTAGATGAGAAACAATAGCAACAACTGCGGTCAATTTATCAACTTTAGGGAAAAGCAAAGACTTTGTGGAAATTAGTAAAAGACTGAAGTGGCCCAACAGACAAACTTGGCTCTAGTAAATCATAAAAAAGAAAGGACTGTTTTTACAGACTAAATGATCAGAGACCATCACATTAGTGTTGAGCCTCCACTCTCAAATTTATCCCATACCATTTGTTCAAGTGTCAGATACTGCCCACTAGCCCTCGCTACCCTTTGATTTCACAGCAACACAAGTACTATATGACAAGTCTAAGGATCACATACGCCTTACAATTATCTACCCCTTATGGCAAGTCTCCCATTTCCAAAACAACAAAGCTATTCATGCCAGGAATGAATCTGCAGATGCTCATCCAATTGCGAATGTTTGTCTACAAGGATGAAAAAGTGTGTCACTTTTTATAGATTACATACATAAATGCAATTTGTTCCAGAGACAAGGAAAATGTTCGGTAATATACAAGGGCATAGAATGCAAGCCACATATTTCCAAAGAAAAATCCAGAGGTTACAGAGTACAGGGATATGCTTAAAGTCCATTTTGGTAGCCAAGCATCTTTATACCAGTTATCTTTTTCATTAGGCACCTCCAAGACCTTTCAAGTTGTGTGATGCGTCTGAACAGATTTATCCCAAACTGAGCACTGCATGCCATAATCTGCCTAATCAGAGCTTAGTGGAGGTATGATCTCATCCAGGTCAAAAAGGATGTAGTTGCCTTTAGATATCAGATGAACTTGCAGGGATTTCCTGACAACTAATGCTGCATGGTGGTTGAAGGAGAGGAATTGTTGATGAATGAGCCAAGATCCCAGACTATTGTGTTAGTTTGAAGTGGGGTACTGGCCATATACTGTAACTTGAATGAAAAAGATGTTTATCAAATGTGACAATGCCCCACTTTCTTTGCATTTAACGTTTGCTTTGTTTCTGTATATTACTGGTTTGTAGCAAGATCAAAAACCTTAATAGTGCTTCTGTGCAAGGAGTGATCAAAGAATTATACATACCAACAAACTTAAATTAGCCAAAATCTGAGTTTACAGTTTGGAGGTCAGATAAGTACATGCTAAACAGGATGAGTTCCAGCACCAATCTCTTAAGATAAACCTCTAGTTATCTTCTTATTTTAAATATGCCACTTGCCACCCTGTCTGAGTTATTTCCTTCAGCCAGTTTGAATCCAGCACTCCACATAACGGTCATTTATTTTTTTCTCATTGACAATACCGGTGTAGGGGATAGGCATTAAACACTTTTCACAGACAAAGATAATGTTGTATGAACTCTACGCCCACTACCCACTGCCTCCATGAATTAAAAAAAAAAATTGACTAGACTGAGTACGCATGACCTTCCCTTCACAAAGGTCTAATATTGTGAGATTGTTGACATATCATACTTTAAAGTCAAACATGTTCCACGGTTTTGCAGATTAGCAAAGCTATTGAGCATATGGTAGGGACCTCCTATGGAGGGATCACAACAGGTATTTCCATGCTTCAGGGACATACCCTTTGGATAAGCTTAAATTAAGAACAGGTGATGTTCTACAAAGGCATGTTTGGTATTAATAATTAAAGCATCCAGGAATATTGTCTGGGACCATGGAATAAGTTCAGTTTTTGACAGCATAGTCAGAACATGTTCCATGTGGATATTTTAGAGACTTGGGGCCGGATTCACGAAACCTCCGTGTAAGACTTAATATGTCTTACTCGGAGGCTGCAGTTGAACGGTATGACGTCAGCATGCCATGCATATTCATGAGAGCATGCAGAATCATACCTTAGGCTAACACAGTCCATGTAGGAAAGTAGGGGGCGTGTCCAAATGCTGAGTACTTCAAAGGGACACGCCCCCAGAAGAGTTAGAGGCCTGAAAGTAAACATCCACGAGCGAGTCCTCAGAAATGTCAAGGAACACAACACCGCACATCCCCACAGACTAAACCCTACTGAAAATGTGTAAAACATAAAAAATAGCAGTTTCATTTTTTTTTTTTACAATTTCAAAAATGTTTGCCCGCATTTGCGCTCGTTTGCACGGGTATGCCCTTCGCTCAGCCACAGTTAGCAGGCATTGAAAAGCATACAAGATCTACATATGCAAATTATGCCAAATAGCATAGCGGTAGAGACGTTGGCCAAAGAGGAGGTAGTCACGGTTCGAGCCCCCACAACATCATTCACCATTTTTATTTAAAAAAGTATGAAACAATCCCCTGACATTATATATATATATATATATATATATATATTATATATATATAAAAATAAATAAACTATAACAAGTAAAACGTAATGAAATGGGCCATGCATTTGTAAAGAAATCCAACAGAATAATTTATAAAGAAAAGGATTATAATTGCCCATAGCTGAGCAATGCTTTAGCAAGCTGAATATGAGTGCCCGTAGGTGAGCAGCACTTTAACAAGCTGCATACGAGGGCCCGGAGGTGAGCAGCGCTTTAACAAGGTTAATACGAGTGCCCGTAGCTCAGCAGCACTTCATCCAGCGTAATATGAGTGCTCACAGCTAAATAACGCGTTACCCAGCAGCGTAAGCTGTTTGCGTGGAACTGCACAGCGTGCCAACCAGCTTACCAGCGGGCAACATTGGCCATGCTGTATCAAAGCCGCCTTTACACAGACACACCTCCTAGCCTGTCTAGACAGTAGTAAAATAAAAAAAGGACTGCCAAGGGTCGAACCCGGGATACTGTGCACCATAGTCAAAGTACTGAACCACTAAGCCATGACAGTTGTACTGAGAAATACAGTATTAGTATATATATAGGAATGAATGAAAATAGAACCATGACAAAGCAGGTTTGCTTTAAGCTGATAAATATCCAAAATGGCCAATCACAGATAAGTGCGGGAAAACCGGCATATATAAGACCCATAGGTGGGAATACACACCATAACTGATTGTGGTACCCATTTGCAGTCAGGATGGCAAGTGCAGGAGAGGGAAATCGCTTTAGAGCACAAAGGTGGGGTGTTGAGGAGTCAAAATATATGGTTTGGCTCTTAGTCCATGATCATGAAGCACAACTTATGCAGGGCCAGGTTCAATGGGGAGCGTATAAGGCAGAGGCATGGAACCGGTTGGCACATGCTCTCACCAGTGCCACAGGCATTTTGAGGACTGGTGAACAGGTCCGTCACCATCATGCGGACCTGAAGTGATGCAAGGAGGACCAACTGAATCGTTGGATCCAGGAGGACTGCCAAATTCCCAATGCCCCACTACTGAGTAAGTATCCATGTAATTATGTATGTAAGAAATGCTATCCTAGCCTATAGTATGGAGAGGTATGTTCCAATATTCCTTCATTTATATTACAGTTGCAGGTGTTCATTCCGCGAATTGGCGAGCCTATGCTGACAGGCTGCTGAGGTTGTGCCACCAGGCAGGTTAGTAATTATTTAGCTGGTATTGTTACAGAATATAAGTGAGACAGATTGTAAAAGAGTTCAGTGTTGTAACCCAGTAATAAAGGTGAAATAAGCCTAGAATAAAGACTTTGCTAGTATTATAAGATTAGATAAGTGATGCAGCCTGGAAAAGAGTGCATTGCAATCCAGTAATAAAGATTAAACAAGTCTCAAATAGAGTTTCCACCTGTACTGTAATATCAGATAACTGCTTCAGCCTGAAAATGAGTGGTAATCAATCAAGAAAGGATAGACAAGTGTCGAATACATCCTTGTAAATTCTGCCATATGAAATAAGTGAGTCAGCTGGAAAGGATTGTTGTAACCCAGTAATAAATGTTAATAAAGCCTAGAATTAAGTATCATTCTGAAATGTAAATATAAAATAAGTGAGAGAGTGTGTGAGAAAGACATTTTGAAGCTACCAAGAAAGCTGTAATCAGTCTGGAATAAAGGTATACTGCAGTCACTACATAATGAAATGAATGAGATGGCCACAACCAAAGAGTGAAATGTCTTAAATAAAGTACAGAACCTGGACTGTGTCTGTCCCACAATTTGGATATGTTGCTGTACCCTTGCATTATGGAGATGGTAGTGTAAGTTGTTAATGTAATATTTCTCCACCCTACCCTATTTTCACAAATTATGCCATTCCATACCAAACTGGGTATGTGTATTCACAATTAATTCCCATGGACATTTATCCTGTTGGTTCATACATATCTGCATGTATGTTGATGCATGTGCCCTGTTCACATATCCAAACCTGATAGCCTGTTGCCACCAATCAACCCTGCATGCTGTTGGAATGTGCACTGTTGTTCTAAATATGCATGTGTTATGCTTGCTGCTCAATGTTCTGAATTCATGGGTGTTTGGTTAATGGGAATACTGATGCATGCTGTTACAACTAATTTTGAATGGTGGTGTTTGTTACTAACCCAAAATGCCATAAAATACTGCTAAACGTAGGACAACAGGGAAGGCGGGTTCCAGTGGACCCACCTCAGCTGGCGAGTGCACCTGGCACCAGTGCCCAGGCCAGGACCTTCTCCTCCGGTGGCCCTGTGCCACCTTCGGGTGGAAGTGCTGCAGGGGGATGGAGCTCGTCCCCCCTCTGCAAGCATGGCTGGAGGAGAGCCTCCACTCACCCTCCATTGGGTCCGGTCTGTGGTGCGTAGTGAGATCAGGCGTTCTGTGACTGATCCCCTACGCCAGCTCGAGGAAAGAGTGGCGCAACTCACGGGTGTGCCTGCCCGTCCTATCCAGCCCCCAGCACAGCCCCAGCCTGGGCTGTAAAGGCGCAGTGGTAACTGCCCATGGGTGGGGATCTCAGTTCCACTCTTGCCATCTGTGGGCTCATGGGCTCGCGATATCCAAACATCCGTCCCAGTCAATTGTGTTTACCCCCCCACATGTCATACTCTGCCCCTGTATGAGTCTTGTTTGTCTTGTCATTTAACCTCCCCAAATATACCTACTTCCTGTACCTCACATTCCACTCTCACCTGAAAAAAAAAATAAAAAAGGGCACTCTGTTCCTACAAAAAAATTACGCCCCATACATAGCTGCCCAATTCGCACACATGTCCGCTGGACATGTAAACTGATAATTCTAATTGGCAGTACAACATATTTTGTTGTCCTCAGGCAGTACAACATATTTTGTTGTCCTCACCCCTCTTCTCAGGGGTGGAAGGTTTCAAATTTCACACCAAATTTCAAACTTAGGCACAGCTGTTGCTGATAAAGAAATGGGCAGCTATGGACCTTCCCTACACCCATCCTGCACATCCCGAGCTGGTTTCCCTACTGTCTTCCCCTCTTTGTGCCCCCTTTTTCATCACTTTCCTATTTCCCCATTTTCTTTTCTTTAAAAGAAATTGGCGCGAGTGTTAGCGGGAGTAAGCAATTTTAAGCAGTAGTCAGCGGGTGTGCGCTTAGCTAAGCGTAGACAAGCATAGCTAAGCATCGCGCAAATCTGCTTACAACTGCTTAAAAGTGCCTTAGTCACTCTGTATGACAAGGCCTGTAGTCTGCTCATCAGCAAAATAAAATACCCCTGTCAGTCTCGAACCCCGGACCTTGGAAACACTAGTCTGCATGAATTACCACTGAGCCACAGCAGATATACAAGAACTTGGTGCTGAAAGAAATATATCATGAAATACAAGGAGTGAATGTAAAGTGAAAATAGGAAGGCCATTACACAAAGCTTGTTCTGTGTATCTTTATTGGCAATTCTTGTGGAATTGCATTATATTAATAAGTGTGAGAAGAGAAACAGCCATGCTAGTAGGTAATAATGTTACAGTAGTACCTTACAAGCCCCACACAGTATCAGAGCAGGATAAACACTGCCATATCTGAATAGGTAAGAGGCCAGACCTCCCAACTGTGACTGATTTACAGGGACGTCCCTGATTTGCAAACAATTGTTCCCTGTGCCCCACTGACTCCCTGTGAAATGTACTAACAGTAGGCAGAAAGGTGGGGAATCCCACATAATGACAACTGTCAATAAGTTAAAGTAGACACTACTTGCAGGTCAGAAATGGTGTAGTAATACATATGCTCAAAATACCCCACAGTCACAACTGCAGAATATCTGAAATATTTCACTGGTGTATCCCACTGATATGTACCTTTCCCTGAGGCTGGTCAAATATATACCAGAGAGTATCCGAGGCCTGCAAGTGTCAGAAACACACAGGCATATCAGCCTGTCTGCCGTTACATACTCTGCAAATAGCTGTAGAATTACTTCCACAAGCATGCCCTTATGTAGGAGTACAACACAAAAATATCAAAGGATGTAGCCATGTAACATACCAATGACAGTATAGCAGTTCACAAGCACTGCATGTGCCTGATATTCATAACTGTTAGTACAATATACTTAGTTGTCCTCACCCCTCTCTCAGGGGTGGAAGGTTTTCAAATGTCAAACATATGTACAGCTATTGCAGATGAAGAAATGTGCAGCTATAGACCTTCCCTAGACCCAGCCTGCACATCCCTACTGGTGTCCCCAATGACTTCCTGCTTCCAACTGTTTAATAGTGCCTTATTCACTCTGTATGACAAGGCCC
>NC_056733.1:288705822-288859658 GCF_019279795.1 Protopterus annectens
TGGTTGGTGTATTTAAATAACATTTTAACTTGGAATAATTTATCTGAAGAAGTCCTGCAATTAAGCAATACGAAAAGCACTTCAATAAATTGTTGTTTTTCGGCAGTTTCTTGGAGCTTATCTGCCGCTTTTTGCTTTTTGTACTCACCTTGGTCCGTTTGTCAGTTTTCTCTAATAAATTCCACCCCCTCTTGCCTATTGTCTGTATCCCTAATTGCAGTCATCCCCTATCAGCAGAATCTCCTTTCTTCAGTCCTATGTTGGCTTAGTTCTTAGAGTACTTTCTGCCACTTTACAAATATAATATTCTGAATGGTTATTGTTATGCATCCAAAATCCCAGTCTCTCCTTTCTTGAGCTTCCCCCATTTTATCCTCAACCCTTTCCACTTTGAATTATAACTTTTTGCTTGTGCTATGTATAGGAGCCTTAACTGTGTAGCTCGGAAATACACCTTCAAATCGGGTAGTCCCAAACCACCTTGTTTTATTGGAAGAATCAGCTTATCCCACTTCACTCTTGCCGTCTTCCCCTCCCAGATAAAATCCTTCAGTTCTTTATTAATTGCTATCCACAACTTCTCTAATGGTTGATAAAAATATGCTTGACTGGGGTATAAAACTAAAGGGACTAAAACATTTTAACTGCTTGTATCTTGCTATCCATATCCATGAAACAAAGCTTCCAGTTTCTTAGTTTTCATATTATCTTTTATTTAGTCTCTCTCCACATATCCTTAGCTGCCACACCAGAATGCTTTTTAATCCATACTCTAAGCACTTCATTTTATCATGTCCCCATAAATATAGATATTGCTGAACCAGTCCATTTGTAGGTACATAGTTTATAACTATTGCCTTTGTTTTCACTTTATTAATTTTGTATCCCCAAAAAGACTTGAAACTTTCTCAAAATGTTCCACAACACTGAAATGCCCTTTTATGGTTTTATCAGGTAAAAAATAATACCATCTGCAAATAGTCAGCTTTTCTTGACTACCATATCAATTATATCCTTGAATTTCTGAGTCCCTTATTCTGTTTGCCAATGGATCTAAATATAATGCAAATAACAAATGGGAAAAAGGACACCCCTACCTGGTTCCTCTGCTCAAACAGAAATTATCAGAGAAAAACCCACCTACTTTAATTGTCACCTTCGATCCCTCATATAATGTTATCAGGGAATGCAAATGCTTCTACTGCCCTGCTTATAAACCCCCAGCTTACTCTGTCAAATGCTTTCTCTGCCTCAAGACCCATCACCAACAGTGGTATTTTCTTACATTCTGCTTCCTTCTGAATCATCATTGTTCTGTTAATGTTGTCAAATGTTTGCCTTCCCTCCACAAAGCCACACTGATCCATATCTATCAATTTTGGCATCACCTTTGCCATTCTTTTAGCCACTATAGACATAAACACTTTATAATCATGGTTTAGGATTGACATGGGTCTGTATGAAGATGATCTGATGAGACTTTACCCTCTTTAGGTATTACAGCCACCACAACCTTCTTCCAGGATATTGGTACTTGTCCTCCTCTTAAAATAGTGTTAAACAAAGCTTCCCGATCTTTATTAGTTTCTTCTCTCCTAGCTTCCAAATGTCCACAGGAATACTCCTGGGGA
Organism: Protopterus annectens; assembly: GCF_019279795.1. Lineage (NCBI taxonomy): Eukaryota > Metazoa > Chordata > Ceratodontiformes > Protopteridae > Protopterus > Protopterus annectens. The sequence goes on from NC_056733.1 coordinate 288,707,454, forward strand.
CTTTCCTATAAATTGGTTATATATCACCATTTTTATCTCATCTCCTCCTATCCTAACCATTAGTAATTGAGCCTCATCTACCTCTAACTTTGGCATATTTAATTCTTCCATACTTCCAGAAACATGGCCATTTGTACAGTTTATTGATTTCACATTTCTATGCTTTATACAGATTTTCATAAAATTTCCAAAATATATGGAGTACCTTTATAGGCTCTCCTGTTATCTTCCTTGTTATAAGATCCCTAAACTTGGCGACAACCCTTTCTATTTTCTGTTGCCGGAGTCCTTATGCCAAATTTCCATGCTCTTAAGTTATCAAAAAACAGTTGCTTAACAGCAATCTTTCTAAACTCATATATATTGACAAGATAATCCCTTATTTTCTGTTTAACATTCTGCAGTTGCTCCTCTTCTTGTTATCGAGATTCTTCCTATTCTGGAATACTTTAACCTTTATTAGTCCCTCTAAATAATTCTTGTTACCTCTTAATCGTATCTCTCTTTCTTTTATTTTCACCCTATTTTTAAACTCCACTTTAATTTTACCCCATTCCCTTAGATATATTTTCAAAAGAAATGTCTATCTTCTCTAATAACTCCTGAATAATTTCTACTACCCTTTCCTTAAATTCCTTTCTTTAAAACATATAAGTGGAGAAGTGCCAGTGTCTCATTTTTGTTTCATTACCCTGCATTTTTATTTTAGTTATTATTGGTGTCTGATCTGAAATAGTTCAATTAAATGCACACTTTCCTGTGAAATATAAATTCTGTGTATTCCAGTTATTGTATTTTCGGGAATAATATGTAAAGTCACTCCAAACTCTTACTACTGAATTCACATCTTCCACACAAAATATTTTAATTTTTTTTTCAAACATCTACCATTCCTTGTTATATTTTCTCTTCTGAGCCCCCCCGGACACATCTTCACTGCTGCAAATTAAATTCCAGTCCCCACCTATAAGTAATATTCCCTGCTGAAAGCTGATTATTTCTCCCAGAATTTTCTTAAGTTTCATTAAAGCAGTTTTAGGTGGAATATAAATATATGCTACTGTAATCCTTCTCCCTTATCAGTAACTCCTTAGTACTACAAATCTAGCATCATTATCTTTTTATCCTCTTCTATCACTATTGTGCTCCTCTTGCAATTAATCTAAGCACGCCTCTTTTCCTTTGTCCAGGTTATTCCAAGAGTAACTGTCCTGAAAACCTTTCTTTATCAACTTCATATGCTCAGTTCTTTCCAAATGTGTCTTCTGTAGCATAGCTATATGCACTCTTTTTTTTTCAATATAGTTCACTACTCTTTCTTATCTGTGAGAATATTTACATTTAAAGATAATATAGAAAGTGTAATTATGTTTAAAAGTTATTATTCCCACCTTTTACATGGAACAGCATTTTTTTTTGTAAAATGTCTATTTCCAGCTTTTGTTTTACATGCATACACAAATGTTTGGCATGTTGATCTTTTATACAGTTGTTTCTTTTCATATCCGTTTGAGCCTATGTCACATCTTACAAAACTTTTTTTGTTTTATTTAATGCCTTCAACCAAAAAAGAAAAACAAACACACCCTCAATATGCCCCTAAAACATGTTAACTTAATACTAACACACAAAACTATGTAGATCTTCAAATATTGATGATTTACCCTCAGTCCCAGACTGACACTCACACTTAACCTAAAAGGTGGGTTATCCATGCTAAGATGCATGGTACAGTCTGTGCTTCTACAAAGTGCTGTCTGGCTTTGTCTCATCTTTATTACTCTCTCAGATTGGGAAAATGTTTGAATGATTTCAGAAAACATTATCTCCTAGCTATTGAATGAAAAAAAAATATTCTGTTTACATTGCTCTTTATCAGATTTGTCTTCATGGAGACATGAGAACCAGATATACAGTTTCTTCTACAAGAACTCATTTATTTGAAAAGGGAAAACTTTTTATTATATTCCATAGCCTTTTGTATTTATTTGCGTTCTCTTACAATGTGTTACTAAATTAAGCCAAGTGCCTTAATCCAGTCATTCCCCTAAGCAAGAGTAAGAAAATGCACATCAAATTTCCTTGTATCATGCTCTCTCTTTTTACATTGCAAGTGCCTACATTTCTTAAAATTGAACAAGGAGAAAGAACAGAGGGAAAAGACAGGGGCACCTGTTACTTAAGTATTCCCATTACATTTGAAAATAATTAAGGACGTTTTATTTTACGACATGCAGATTTTATCATGCATTATAAAAATACTAGTGTTAAGAACAAAATTTATTTTACTTACAGTTAAACTCCTTCCTTTCTCTTCCTCATCCTAAATGCTCTTCCAAACATTAATGACATGAAGTAGGGTATATGCTTTAGAGTCCTCTACAAGTTTAACAAAGTCAAAAAGTACAATATTTCCAGGTTTTCTTGTTCTGTCATGTTTCACAAATATAATTAATGCTTTGTAATCCAACATTTATGTGTCAATTTCCAAGTTGCTGGTTTTATTCTTGTTGATCTCAATTTCTCAAATCCAGTCTTTGCTTAATTTCTAACATACTTCAGGTTCTTCTATTCAATGCTTGTGCTTTTTTTCTCTCTCTCAAGCATTTTCCATTGAAACATTAGAAAAGGTTTCACAGACACAGACTGTCTGTGGGCTTTATTACCAGAAGAACAAGAAGCAGAATCTCTGTTTCATAGCTCACTTTTTGCTGGACAAACTTTTGTATTTCCTCCTTAGCATGTTCTGTATCAAAAAATGGTTTTGTCTCTCCAGGAAAGAATATTCTGAAAATAGCTGTGTACAGCAGATTGAATGTTACACCTGCTTCTCAACATTCTTGGATTAGTGGAGTAAATATTCTCCTCTTCTGCATGGTGTACAGTGAGTAATCATTTTCCACAAATACTCTACTGTCTCCCACTTTTAGTAGTTTGTTCTTCTGCCACGGTTTTGTCAGAATCAACTCCTTCTGCTTCTAGGATTGCATCTTTAGTATTAAATGCTTTTTCATGGCCAGGTTTGGAAAATACACATGATGTGCCCTTTCAATTAACAACTTCTGATGTGGAGTACCAGTCCACTTGCTTATTTGGCTTTATGCCAATATGGTTTTAGGCCCCAGCACAGCACCACTACTGATCTGCTACATTTTACCAGTATAGTAAACCAGCATAGAAACAATGGTCTGCTTATGTCCACCACATTCTTAGACTTGTCAAAAGCATTTGATACTGTTTCACACCACCAACTGCTCATTCGACTCTCCTCAATAGGACTTTCACAGTACTCCTTGTTGTGGTTTCTTAGTTACATATCTGGAAGGCAACAAGCTGTTAAATGGCAACAAACCTACTCATTTTTTCAACCAGTTACTGCAGGTATTCCTCAGGATCTATCCTGGGTCCTCTGCTATTTAATGTATTTATTAATGACTTTCACACCTCCATTCTCCATGCTTGTTTAGTTCAGTATGCAGCTGACTGAGCTCCAAGACATTACCCAAAAATCTTCCTTCTCTGTAGAAACCAGACTCAAAGAATCAAACCTCCTACTCATCCTCAAGAAAACTAAGTTAGTGATTTTTACCTCAAAAAGTTGCCAAAATCCAAAGCAATCTTTTACCATAAAGTCAGCAGATAACACTGTCATTGTAACTGTAACTCATAGTAAACTTCTATGCATTATAATAGATGACAGTCTCAAATATGACTAGCATATGCTTCACACCATGAAATCTACACACAAGAAGCTAGTCTCTCTTTATAGCATCAACGGATTCCTCACAGATACTGCAAGTAAAGTCTAGCCACCACCTTCTTATTCTCTACTCTTTTATATGCTGCTCCTATCCTAACATACTTAAACAATACTCAAAGGAAGACGCTTGCCTCATGCTACAATAAAATAATTAAATTTGCCACCAGTCTCCCTCATAGGACCCACCATTGTCATAGCTTAAAGCAATTAAACTGGCTTGAGCTACACAACTACCTAACATATTCACAATTAACTACAGCGCACAAACTCATTCATCATCCAGAAAAATGCCCTGCACTGCAAAACATATTACTGCCCTACTGTCCAACAAGGGACGTCCATTCTTGTAACAAAGTCTTATTTACAAATAAGATAAACAATGTTTCAGGTGACTTGCTACACTCACAATACATTGCTAAACTCTGGAATAGAATCCCCACACAAATAAAACTTTCTGACAAATTCAATACTTTTAAGCCACTACTTAAACAACATCTTGACCAGTCCTGGTCCTACACATCCTCAAGGTTAAGATTTTGAATTCACGGGGGCATGGCTGGATGCTGACAGGTTAGCAGCAGAATTTCCCTTTTCTGCTATTTTATTTATTTCTGACAGGAAATTATATTTTTAAACTATTCTAACATTTTGAAGCAGATATATATATATATATATATATATATACACACACACACATATATATATAATATATATATATATACATATATATATATATATATATATATATATATATATATATTAAAGTACTCTTTAGGATAGTATCAACATTTTTTTTTATAATTCAAGATTTTCCTGTCAAATTTCATCTGGAAAAGTTACTTACAGTCAGCTTAGAAATGAGTCATTTAAAAGCAAGTTCTCAAGACTCATTTTTCAAAAATGAACTACAATCAGATCTCTCCAATATCTAGGAATTATCCATAAAAATGGATAAAATAAACACAGAACTTGACAATTTTAAGGAAAAATGTTCCAAACAAATGGACCAAATCCATGAAGCTTTACAACAGAAAATCCAAACATCTAGCAGTGAGGACTCTCTAAATGACATAGAAAGGACACTAAATGAAGATGACCACAACACTGAATTCCTGTTGAAACAAAATACTATTCTCTTGAATAAACTGGGTGACCTAGAGAATAAATTTTGTAGAAACAATATAAGAATTATTAGCTTACCAAAAAAGTAGAAGGAAACAATGTGGTGAATTTTCTGACATCCTGGCTTCCCAAGATACTAGACTTACCTGAAGCATTGTCATTTGGTATTGAGAGAGCACATCGGTCTTTGGTTACATCTTCTTCAAGGAACAATGCTTCACCGAGATCTACCATAGTAAGATTCTTTTCCTCTCAAAATAAAGAATTAATTCTTAAAAAGGCTTGGTCAAAGTCTCCCCTTAAAATAGATGACAGAAAAATATGCTCTGATAATGATTATTCCTCTGCAGCCACTTCTAAAAGAAAATGTGTTCTCCCATTGATAAGAGAACTTAAGAAAAAACAGATTAAAGTCCATTTATTGTTTCCGGCCAGACTAAAACCTTTCTTCCTGATGAAACCAAAATCTTTGAAGACTTTGGATGCAGCTTTGTCACATCTGAAGACTAATATCTTGGAACAAACAGAAGAAATGGATTGGAATTATATCTCCTTAAAGAGACAAGCAGAAGGAACCAGATGGAAGACGAATGAAAAAAAAAAGGAAGTTAAAAGATAAATGACACTAATTAATGTCGATATGTAAAAATATTTATTTATTTTTCCTCTCCTTTCTTTTGTCCTTTACACTAAAGTAAATTAATTTAATTAATTTCTTTGTACTTGTACTCTTTATAATGCTAATCTTTATATAATTTACTTTAGTTATATTATGGGTCATTAATATTCATAAATTAGCTTATTAGATATATCTGGAATAAGGTAATGATAGAGTTACTTTGAATTCTTTTACTAGCATTTTTTCATTGATATTTAATGTCCAGATCTCCCTTTCTTTTGAATTAATATCTTATGTTGTAGTTATTTTAATTTTTGTTTCGTTAATATTAATATTAGCATTCCTTATAGTCTTAATTGACATGTTTATTAGATGCACTATTGCTGATGATGTAATCATCTTTAATTTACAAAGTCTCACTACAGTATCTGCTCTCATTCTTCGTATCATTAGTGTAGCTTATTTTCAACTTGTTTTTATTGACCCTGTATTTGTAGTTAGCAAGGTGAAATTTTGAAGATATTTTAATTTCTGAACAGCTAATGATATGAATGGGCATTTTGTGAAGTGTTGTTTGCTTGGACTTTAATGCATGTTTAATGCTAGCACTTTTCCGGAGATGCTAATTGATCTCTGGTATCTGTTCTGATTGCTGTTCTTCTTAAGGGTAAGTTTATCCTGTCATGTTCTTTCCCTTTCTTTTGAATCTTTGACTGTCCTGTCTGGTTTGAATTGCTATGATGTGTTATGGTTTGATTTATGGTAATTTTGGGGCTGCTGATCTTGAAATCTGCTTTGTTTTTTATCTTTTAACATGGTTTGGGGTAGAGGGTGAGGATACACAGAGAGACCCTGTGATTGTCCTTGTTTGTAATATGAGACCAATAATGAGAGCTTGGATGATTATGCTCGAGCTTTCAGTTGTGGAGCTTAATGTTAGTTTACTTCTCAGCTATCTTTTTCATTATATTTTATCTTCCAACCAAGATCGCATGTTAAAACTGCTAACTGTTGCGAGTGCTGTGAAATCAGCTGGTTCTGGTTGTCAATCAAAACGAAAAGGGCAGGTCTTTTACTATATGCAGCTACAAATGGGATGATACAGCTACTTATGACATTACATATAACTTAAAACTTAAAAGCAAAACCAATATGATATTCCTTTTTTATACTAAATGTTTATTAAGTTCTATTTGATTTAGTAACATGATCATTTTTAAAATATGACTTTTATTCTTATTTTTTCCATATTTTACTTAAATGAACTTATTGTAGAGTAGCAGAATGAACAATTATCTGTATTCTTCTTCATTTTGGAACCAAACTTCCTTATATCTACTGCTCTCCATTTGACTGATGTGCATGCTTGTTTATGTAAGTTAAAGTATATAGTTAAAGTTAATTATTATAAATACTTTTGGTGTTTAAAAAGCATTAGAGAAATGAGCCAGATTCCCAATTCTATGTGGCAGACTACTTGAAAAGTGAAGGTTTTTGACATTTAAAGAAATGTTCTGAAATACATTTGTCATGTATTAGAAACTTTTTATATTGTTGTCCCTATGTTTGCTCTTAATAATATATACTGATTAACAGGGACATTGGTCTTCTTGATACAGATTCCACATATGGATTCTATGAAATATATTCAGGTTTAGTTGTAAGCTATTGTGTGTTAGCAATTAAATGTTTTAATAGACATTCAGATGTTTACTATTAGTAGAATTCTGGTGGGGACTGACTTATTTTTGTGACATTTCAGTTTCAAAATGATAATAGTTTCCTCTCATTTATAATGTATATGAGTGTCTTTTTAATTATTATTTTGTTTATCTTTTTTTACAATGTTAATATCTTTTTAACAATAGTAGAGTGGAAGCTGTCTCACTATTGTGGATGGGAGGGTTTGTTTGTATAGTTTTTACTATTCAAACGTGGGGTTTTAGACTCCATGCATGTTATAAGTGGGCTTATAAGTGTCTGATTATTATACAAATGTCTGTTTATTATTCCTGAATATATTCTGTTTTTTGGGGTGTCTACTTTTGTTATCAATATAAATATAGTTAATGACTTTATCCTTACTGATTACATGTTTTTACATGAGCAGTTTTCAAGCTGGAAAGTGGTTCAAGGGTATGAACATTATCTGGAAATTATGATATATTTTTTGTATATCTGTTAAATCTATCCTATGTCGCATCTAAAGTGCATCTCCATTAAGATTAATGGGTTAAATAATGGTTGCAAGAGATTGAATTTAAATACATTTTTAAAATTCTTTAATTCCCAGATTATGTTTTGCAGAAGACACATTTACTACAGATAATCTTAATACCAAATCCTATCCTGTACTATCTAGTGCTCACTATAACCATAAAAAAGAGGGGTGGCTATTTATGGAGAAACTCTTTAGCAATGCCTAAGACTATTAGCTCATATAAAGATGATAAAGGTATGCTTTGTTCAGTAACATTAGAATTTAATAGAAAATTATACACTTTCATTAATTTATATTGGATCCCTGGAATAGGAGTTAGGACTGTCAAGTATCAACTGGACCAAATTATTCAAATCTCGAAAGGTAGCATTGTATTGGCAGGAGACTTTAATTGTATATTAAATGACAATGACACTAATATCACTAGGAAAAGAAAAATATCTGCTCTGGCTAAGGAACTAATAAAATTAATGTATTTTAATGCATATTAAAGATATACATGAATTTTCAGACACATATTTACTTTTTTCACTCATTTCTCACATAGGCATGAAACTCAGGTCAGAACTGATACAGTTTATGTCTCAAAATGATTTATTAAATAGTTTAGATAAGGTTAAAGTTATATCTTGTCCACTTTCAGACCACAATGCTATTCTTTTGATTTGATCTTAAAACACAACTATAACATTCCAATTAAATGCACACCAGTGTATATAACAAAAGATTTTATAGATTTTTTTTTTATATAAAAGAAATTCAGACTTGTATTGAAATCAACTATACAAAACAAATTTCCAAGATTTACATGTGGGATGCTTTAAAAGCTTATTTATATAGCAGAACTACAAGCTGGAATGCTTTAAAGAAAAAACAATGGGACAAGGAACTGTTTGAGTTGCAAGAAAAAAATAAATTAAAATTAGATAGTCAAAAGCAAATACAAATATGATAAAAGAAATTAAAAGGTAAATATTTGGATCTTGTAAATCATAAAACTATGATTAATTTGGAAAGGATTAAAATAGTTAGCTTTACTGTTAACCCTAAGTCTATGCATAAGCTAGCTATCAAAACAAAAATATTCAATAAATCTAATCACATTAAGGAAATATATTCCTCAAAGAGTAGGAAACATGTTACCAAAATAGAAGATATACTGAAAGAATTTAGAATTAATTGTAATACAATAAATAAATATAATCCAATAACGGATTCTCAAAAAGAAATAAAAAAATAGAAATTATACTAAAAAATAACCATAGATCAAAAGAAAGCTACTGATAGGCCTATTTCAATTTCTGAATTAAATGTTCAAATTAAAAAATGAAAACCTAACAAGGCTGCTGGTAATGATGGTATTTTTCCTGAATTCTATAAAGTAATGCCAAAAGAAGCTTCAATCATATCACTTAAGAGTTCTTTCAATAGTCAAAGAATTAGCAAATGTTCCTCCATCCTGCAAGTCCACTCATTTCTCCAGTCTTAAGAACAGATAAAGATCTTGTAAAATGTTCTTCTTGCAGACCAATCTCATTATTAAATACAGATTATACATTATTTATGGCTATTCATACTAATAGATTAAAACATTTTTCCCATCAATGATGATCAAACTGGTTTCATTTTAAACAAGAATTCTTATGACAACATCAAAAGAATCTTAACAACTGATTACACAACTAGAACAAATGTCAACACTAATAAGTTTGGACATAGATAGCGCTTTTGACTCTGTCAACTGGAATTATCTCTCACTAGTTCTAGAAGAAGGAAATTTCTTGAGTAATTTCATACATCTTATTAGTCTTCTCTATGACAATTTTTATGCTTAAGTCAAAATAGGTCCATATACTTCACAGTCAATTAAGGTTTCTAAAGGAACCAAACAAGGTTGTCCACTCTCATCTTTACTCTTTACTTTACTTACTGAATCATTTGTCATTTTTATAAGATCAATCCCAAATATTAAAGGTATTCAGACAGGCAAGAATTTAACTTCTAAAATTCAATTGTTTGTGGATGATATTCTTTTGACCTTCAATGAGTGTAACATTTGCTTTTAGCTGTTTTTATTACAATGTAAATCTTTCAGAAGAAATATAGCCTTAGATTTAATGAAAACAAAACAAAAAATGTACCTATAAATTTGAACTTCTATGATTCAGATAAAAAAAATGTACTAAATATATAGTGTAAGAAAAAAGATAAACTACTTAGGTATAACTATTACTAACCATATTAATAATATAATAGCCATCAATTATAATAATAGTTCAACTTCTATAAAGAATCTTATAAACAAATGTAACAAATATTTTTTTACAATGGATGAGAGACTTTCCATAATCAAAATGATAATTTTAACAAAAATCCTATACATTATGCAATCATCTCTACCACCACCTCAAAATTGTATAAAGGAATTTAATTCTTTAATCTTAAAATTTTTATGGTTTCCTAATAAACCCAGAATAGCTATAAATCACCATACAAGAAACTGGTCTGTTGGTGGTATTGGTTTACCGGACTTAGAATTATATTCTCTATCATCAATCATTAAGACAATATCTCTTTGGACAAATAATTACTACACTGCTGAATGGAAAGAGTTTCAAGAACATTTTTGGCCAAAAGTGAATTCTCTTAAGCATCCAAGTTATTATTTAACCTCTAACAATGCCTTACTCTGGCTACTGAAAGATTTTTTAAAATAATTATAATCAAATCATCAAGTCTTCCTACATCTCCATCATAGTGAATACTTTGAGAAATTTTATTTATGGGAATCCAAAATATAAAGCATGTTTTTTTTCATCTTTCCAATAGCGTTTACTCAAAATAATATTTCCACTTTAAATTTGCAACAATGATTACTTTTGAAGAGATAGTCTAATATATTGGTATCATTTAATGGATAAAGAAAATCTATACTCTGCTGAATATATAATTAATCAATCTGATTTGGATAAAGACGTGGTTACATGTGCAAGTCTGTAGACATGTTGTTGAACACAAAATTAAATTAATGCAACCAAGTGTAAGGGATTGCATTCCCAGATTAATTGATCTTTATTTCTTCTGATGCAGCAGAGAATATCTGGAAGAGATCTTTTATCTAAAATATATAAAGTAAAAAAAGAAATGGATTATAATAAAAATTGCTACTTGAATTATTTTAAACTCATTAATCATTTTCCTAATGAGGAAGATAAAAAATTAATTTTAGCATAATCAAAACAAACAACCTCCTCACTTAACTGGAGATTATATTCTTGGAAGTTCATGCACAGATCTTTCTTCATACCACACAGAAAGTACAGTTTTGTACCTACCATAAATGTAGATGTTCGAGTGTTCACCCTGCTGCAGTCATCACACTTAGGTTATCCTGCCATAAGGCGGTCCCGCAGTTGGCCTAAATTTAAAAGTCTTGGTCCGGCGTCGGTTGTTGTCACTTCTTCCCTGATGTCAGTGCGCCAGGGGTATATTAGAGGCATCCGACACCATTTTCTTCAGTTTTTCTTGCCCCAGATGTCAGCTGCCCCCAATAGGTAGGCTATATATATATATATATATATATATATATATATATATATATATATATATACATATAGCTATATAAAAATAAAATAAAACCCTTAGGCACAAGCAAATACACCACAGAGGTAGTATAGGATAGAGTGGTAGAGATAAGTTCAGCTAGTTCAGAGGGGATGGAGGGAAGGTAACCTGGACTGCAGCAGGGTGAACACTTGAACATCTACATTTATGGTAGGTACAAAACTGTACTATGTTCATCGTGTTACCCTGCTGCAGTCATCACACTTGGGTTGAATCCAAAGCTAAGGATGGGAGGTGGAGTCAAACAGGGTTAGAAGAAGCTAGTAGGCCCTGCAAAACTGCAGTGGCAAAACCAGCTATAGTCTTAGAGTATAGAGGTAAGTGATAGTGCTTGGTGAAGGTGTGTACTGAACTCCAAGTTGCAGCTTCCAGAATATCCTTGGTTGGCACTCCCCTGAGAAAGGCTGCTGATGTAGCTGTAGCCCTGGTGGAGTGGGACCTAATGTTAGCAGGTACCGGTTTCCCATGATGTGTGTAGCAGAAACGTATGCAATGCCCTATCCATTTAGAAATGGTCTGTTTTGAGATAGTTTTTCCTTGTGATCCTGTAGCATAGGCTACAAAGAGCTGGTCAGTTTTTCTGAAAGCCTTAGTTTTATCCAAGTAGTAACGTAATTGCCTGTGAATGTCCAAAGAGTGCAGGAGTCTTTCTCCTTTGTTCTGGGGATTTGGGAAGAAGGTGGGCAAGTGAATGGTTTGGTTTAGGGCCACACTGGATACCACCTTTGGCATAAAGGAAGGGTTAGTTCATAGAGAGACTCTGTCTTAATGCAAAATGAGAAAAGGTTCCACTGCCATTAGTGCCTGTAGCTCTGAGACTCTTCTAGCTGAGGTTATTGCTAGTAGTAGGGCAGTTTTCCATGAAATAAATTTTAAATCAGCTGAAAAAGCTGGTTCAAAGGGCGGCAGTGTAAGCTTTTCCAGAACAAAGTTAAGATCCCAAGTAGGTGTTGGAGCTTTCCTTGGCGGTCTTAAGTTCTTAGCCCCTCTGAGGTACTGTCTTAGGAGTGGATGTGAAAATAAAGGAGGATCCGTGCTGTAATGAGCTGAAGTATTATTTGTGGCCTCTCTAATCTGACTTTCAGCAGTACCTTTGCTAGAAGAGGCAGTGGAGGGAAGGCATACACTGTTAATGTTTTCCAAGTGAATGAGAGGGCATCCACTTTCCAAGCTAGTGGATGGAAGGTCCTTGTGCAAAATTTTTGAAGTTGGTGGTTGTGGGGGCTTGCAAACAGATCTATGTCTGGGCGTCCCCATTTTTGAGCTATCATTGCAAATACTTGTGGATCTAGTTTCCATTCATGTGGATCCATGATGTTTCTGCTTAGGTTGTCTGCCAATGTGTTTTTCTTTCCTGGCAGGAATTATGCTTGTAACTGAACCTGGTAAGACAGTGCAGTGTTCCACAAGGTCATTGCTTGCCTGCATAGAGGGTAGGAATGTGTGCCCCCTTGCTTGTTTATGTACCACATTACTGTGGTGTTGTCCGTCTTTATTATTAGTGGTCCTGGGTGTAGAAGGTCCTTGAAAGCTGTTAGAGCATTCTGTACTGCTAGCATTTCTTTTTGATTGATATGTAGATGACTCTGATCTGTAGTCCATTTGCCCTGAATGCACTGCCCTGCCATGTGTGCTCCCCAGGCATAGTCCGATGCATGTGTTGTCATAGTTTGCCTGCCTATGGGTAAGGTGAAAGGCTGACCCTTGTTAAGGTGACATGCTTGCGCCCACCATAGAAACCTGAAGGCAGGGAATGAGTGATATCATTGTTTCCAAGCTGTGGCTGTGCTGAGTCCATATGCAGTTTTGCAAATGGTATTAGTAGTATGAAAGATGCCATGAATCCCAAGGCCTGCAGAATTTTTCTTGCAGGGAGTTGGGTCTTTGTTGCCATTATTTTGAAATATTGAATCAGCTGTCGTTGCTTGTCTGGCATGAGATAAGCCATCTGGGCTGTTGTATTCAAGCTGGCACCCAAGAATATTATGTTTTGTGAGGGCACTAGTTTTGATTTCTTTTCATTTACTGTGTACCCTAGGCAACTTAGAAGGTGTTTGACAAATGCCAGATGCTTTAAAAGAATGTCCTTGCTTTCTGCTTGAATAAGGCAGTCGACCAGGTATGGGTATATTTGAATTCCTCTTTGTCCGCAGTATGCAATTACTGGTGCCAGGCATTTTGTGAAGACCCTGGGCGCAGTAGATAAGCCAAAGGGCAGTGCAGAGAATTGATAATGCGTTGAACCTGCAATGAAGTGGAGGTATCTTCTGCAATTTTGTCTGATAGGGACATGCAGATATGCCTCATTGAGGTCCAAAGTGACTAGCCAAGCATTCTTGCCCAGCATGGGAAGAAGCTGCTGTAGTGTTAGCATCTTGAATTTTGGTACTTGCAGATAGGTGTTCAGAATTGAAAGATCCAGAGTGAGTCTCCATGCTTTGTCCTTTCTTCGGACTAGGAAGAGTCTTGAGTAAAATCCTTGTCCTTGCTCCTATGTAGGTATCTGTTGAATGGCTCTCATGTCCATGAGAGCTGTAATTTGTTTTTGTGCCTCTGCCCATTGATTTGGTGGCAGGTTTGGCATTTCCTTTGATCCTTGGTAAGGTATGAAAGTGGAATCTGTATCCTTGAGAGACAATGTTTAGAACCCATTTGTCTTTTGTGATGATGTGCCAGTTGTCTGCAAAAAATGCTAGTTTTCCTCCCAAGGGAGTTGCCAGGAGAGATTTGCTTGGTAGTTTGAGGATAGAGTCATTGTGTTTGTCTTCTGCTAGCTTGGGGCCTTGTCTTCTCCTCCTTTCTGGGTAGCAGTACCCCACTGGCAAGGTTTGTAAGGGCCCTGTGACTGACCTGTGCCCCTTGGGCATCTGTATTTGCCCCTCTGTGATCTGTCAGAAGCTGGAAAGGACCAGTTTTTTGTTGGCCAGTTTCTGCTGAAATGATGGGGTTGTACCTGCAAAAAATCCTTGACCGTTTGCATAGACTTTGCCTTATCCTCCATTTTCCTTAAAACCTCTTCTGCTTTGACACCAAATAATACATCCTGCTGTAAAGGTGCATCCAATAATTTTGCTTTAACATGGTCAGGAAGGATTTGTTCTTTTAACCAAGCATGTCTACGTATGACAGAGCCCATAACAGCTGCTCTACAGAAGCTTCCAATGAATCAAATCCACATTGTAAAGTATGTTTGCCCACCTGTTCAGCTGCATGCAACAGATCCTGCATTTCCTTGAATTCAGACTGTTCTGAATGTGTGTTCATTTTTTGTTTTAACTGAGACAGTAGGAATTGCTGATACTTCCAACATGTGAAACTGGCAATTTAATGCCCTCATAGCCAGAGTTGCTGAGGTGTATATTTTCTTTCCCCATCTATCTAGGGCTCTGGAATCCCTTTCAGAGGGCACAGGATTTTTAGCCATAGAAGCTTTAGCTCCCTAGGACCCTGGTAAATTGTTTCTGGGTCAGCTACAGGACCTTTATAAAGGAATTTGTGTGAGTCAGGTACTCTGTAGTATCTGTCTGGTTTGGCTGGAGCAGGAGGTAGAGAGTCTGGATTTAAACTAGACTCCAAGTAAACATCATCTACAATATCTAAAACAGGTGGAATAGCAAGAGGTCTGTGCTGGGGTAGTAAAAGGAACTCTCGGAGCCTTTTCTTAGAATCTGAGTAATCCTGGCCTTCCCAGTGGAAATGTTCCCTCATGGTATGTAAAGTTTCCCCAAAGGAGTAGTCTTCAGGGGGAGATGCTGAGGGAATAGAGTCTTCAGCATCAGACTCTTCATAAGGTGGAAAAGTGTAATCCTGTTCCTCAGAAGAATCTGAGGAGAGTGAAACCTGGTCAGAGGATGCATACTCCTCTTGTCTTGGTCTTTTATCAGGAGGGGGATGGGAATCCCTGATAAGGGTAATCAAATCTTCAGCCATCTTAAGCATCTGTTTCTTAGGCATGGGGCCTTGAACTGTAGACTGATGTACAGTTTTCTTAGGTTTTAAAAGAGTTTTAAGCTTAGCATAAGATTTAATGGTGAGTGTAGTCGGTCTGAAGACACCTTCTGCAACCGAAGGTGTTTCCACTGCACCGGTGTCTCCTTCTGCTCCGGTGTCGGAAGATGGCTGCATCGGCCTAGTAGGCTCCACTTGGGAATCCGCAGCTGTCTGGGGTTCCAGTTCTACGGTCGTCAAGGGCTGCGTAGGCGCCTCACTGAAAACCGGAGAACCGGCGACAGGCCCAGCTGAGGCCTTGGAGTCTGGCTTGTTCCTAGGCTGCCTGTCCTTATCCTTGCGTTTTTTATGTATGGCAGTCGTTGGCTGCTCCGACGGCATGATATAATTAAATTTCCTACCAAAGTAATGCCGTGCGAAGTCAAAACGGCATTTGATAGTTCGTTTATTAAACCTAGCATGACACCGACAACCTGTAACGTCGTGGTCTGGGCCTAGGCAAGGAATACAATAGGAATGGAAGTCCTTATGAGGTATTTGCTTCCCACAAGAAATGCAATTGTTAACTTTTTCTGACATCGGACTGAGGCAAGAAAATGTTTCTCAAAGGGGTACTTAGCTTTATCAAAGACTTCGGACTGAAATTCAAATCGAAAATCTCAGGTGTCGGCCGACCAGCACTTGCAAACTGCTTCTGCTTCGGGCACCGTGCGGCAAGATAGACTGAAGAAAATGTCGTCGGATGCCTCTAATATACCCCTGGCACACTGACATCAGGGAAGAAGTGACAGCAACCGATGCCGGACCAAGACTTTGGAATTCGGGCCAACTGCGGGACCGCCTGATGGCAGGATAACCCAAGTGTGATGACTGCAGTAGGGTAACACGATGAACATTTGAATTAATGTTCAAAAGTAAGACAGTTTGTTGGAAATGTAAGTTAGAGGTTAAAGCTGACGGGCAACATATGGTTTTAATTGCGTTATACTTAAACCATACTGGAACAAAATTAATGTTTTTTTTTTTACAGGCTCTATTTACTGATACATTTTCATTAACCAAATCATTAGTTTTGTTTAATACTCCAGTACCTAGTTGTGTCTCGAGACTGAAATAGACACTTTTAGGGAGCATTTTAACAACTACAAGAAAAGTTATAACCAGAAATTGAAAAATGAATCTATTCCCATTTTTAATGAATTCTTGACATTACAACTGAAGTTTGTCAACTAGAACTTATTGGAATCAAGTCAAGGACTAGTAGAATCACATACTCATATAATATGTGGACAAATCTTAAAGAATTGCTAAATAAATAACTGTTGATATTCATAAAACAACTGTTAACTCTTGAAACCTTTTAGACTGCTGTTTTGTAGACACTCTTGGAAATAGTTGTTTTGTTGTGTTTTTGAAATTGATTTATTGTTATGCTTTTTTCATATATTTCTTCTTAAATTAAATGTTATCATTTGTTACTTATTTAAAATTCAGTTAAAAAGAGACTTCATATTCACTATACGATACTCTCCAAATACTCTCCTCAAACAAAATACCCTCAAACTCTCACTGAAATGATAAACAATTTTTATATATAACTGTTGCCTGTACAACCCACTAAGTTGCACATGGGCTTACACTTTAGTAACTTCCACCTTTGTAAAATCTTAGAATGTATATATGTAACGGGTTCACTTTGTAATTTCGAAATACTGAAATCCCAAATTTTAGTATTTCAAAATTACATACCCGAATCACCGCATCACAAAAACACAGAAGCATGAAATTCAAAATCCCAAAGCTCGGAGATGTTGAATTTCACACTTCTAATGGTGTGGTGTGTGAATGGATAGGTAGAAGTTTAGGTAAGTATGTATGTGTGCTCGTTAGGGGCTTTAGTGTGTGTCAGTGTGTGTTGTGACTGAGATCTTTGTGTGTGAGGGACTGAAATGTGTGGATGTGAGTTTCCTTTGTGTGTCTGTGCGATCTCGGAGTTAGTATATTTAAGTAGGGGGGTGTGGGGGGTGCAGGGGGGCTTGCCCCCTTGCCTATCTGCAGTGTAGAATTATCTGTTTGATTGTGGGGGGAAGTTGTGTGTATGTGTATGTGTATGTGTGTGCTGTATGTGTATTGTATGTTTGGGGTTTCGGTATTTAGTGTTTTTGTCTTTGTAAGTCCACAATACTGAAATTCAGAATTTCAGTATTTCGGAGTTACAAAGTGGATCCATATGTAACTACTGTTTGTGCATAAATATAAACAGAAATGTAACTACTCTGTGTTTACCTGGAACTTAGTATAATGCAATGTAAGCAAATGGAACTTTTCTCCCTAGGCCTCTGCTGAAAATGGGTATTACCCAGTCTGACTTTCCCAGTAAACAAAGAAAATAAATAAATATTTGTGCTTTCATACAATTAATACAGTCTGTTCCTTCCACCTTCTCTTGTACAGCAGAAAATCTCAGTTTTTTCCTATGTGGTCTTTCCTCCAATTCTATTATGGTTTGAAACATCTCTTCTTGAGTAGTCTCATACTCAGCCAGCCTTTTCTTCATTTCAATCTCTGATTTGTTGCAGTTTTAGCACCTCTTCAGAATAGCTGTTTAAAGCTTCTTCCATTTTTTCCAGCTTTTTGTTATTTGAGTTGACATACTCCTTCAGTGTTTTGTTTATTTTAATCAGTTCTGATTACATTTGACTTATTTTTCCCTAGGTTACTAGAAATCATGTCTTACACCAAAACTGGAGCTTGCATTGCTGTTTTTTGCTGAACAGTTGCAGAATTCTTCCCAGTCAGTGTTTTTCCTCACCTTTTGTGATTGATTTTCTTTCAGGATATATGAATTTCTTTTTTGCTGGCATCCAGGCAGCCCAGTTACTATCCAGTTACTGAAATTTACCCCAAAATACAATTTACTGCATCTCTTCTGAGGTTCTGTTTTCACACTGGGAGAGCTAAAATTAAGCTGTAACTCAACATGCAGCCATCTTGGAAATCCACCTTGCTATCATTCTTAACACCATTCTTAATCCATGGTAACCATTTTAAGGGTTTCTGGTTATGATTAATGTCTACTCACTAAAGGAAATTTCAGTAAGTGACAATATAGTGAAACAAAATAGCTGAAAGCCAAGTTTCTTCTTCTTCTTCTTCTTTTTTGTAGAAGAAAGCTCCCATCCATTTTTCTGTAGGACAGCAACTTCTAGACTGCTAAACCTACATAAATCAACTACACGGTTGCAGCAGTGGGAAAAAGTGCAATGTCCATTATCACTGAAAGTAGCATTCGGGGAAATTATTTTGCAATACTAGCACTCATTGAAAGTGCCTTTATATACCTGTCTGGTGCTCTCTGGATGTTATATTTTCGGTCTTGCATACTTTCTGTATTTGAACTTACTATGGGCTGCTTGCCCACATGCAGTATCCACAGATTGCCCACATGCAGTATCCACAGATACAATCCCATGGGAACATTTTACTACCACAGGATAGTGAAAAGCAACATACTACATTATCAGTGTTTTTTGGTGGGGGGACTATGTACTCCTTGATATGGACTCACTGTCCCATATTCCATATCTCTAAACATATAATATCTGGTTTAACGACCTCCTAGAAAAAGTAACATGCATTTTTCTCCTTTCCTAAAAGGTTGCATAATTAGAAACTGGGTGTATGGGGCAAAGCATCCAAATTGCGAAATTCAGGGTTCACCAGCCCCAAGTCAAAATACATTGTGTTGTGTTGTTTTTCACTATCTCACTGTGGTAAAATGATCCAAAGGATTGTATTTCATGGAATGCTATATGCAGGCAAAGGTCCTCAGTTTCATCTAATAAAGCCACATACTCAGAGTAATTTTGCTGCCCCTATATTGAATGCATTTAATGCATCAGCTATGAGACACTGTGATCACTGAAATTAGTAAATGGGTCAGAAACAAAGGTAAACTGGTATGCATGCCAGTACAGCACAACAGACACATATTTTCATGTTGGGAGATACTACCCATACAGTATATACCATTACTTACTAGTGTCCGCTGTAGAACTGTAATCAATAGCTGTCAGAGTAGATGTATATTTGTCTCCACTTTTCCTGTTACAGGCTGCATGTTCTCTCAGTCATCAAATAAGGTACTATTGTTTTCCTGGCTAGCCTGGCATGGATAACTCAGAATCAACCATATCCATGTGATCAGTATGCCCCTCCCACCATTTTTGTCACCTATGTAGCAGGCAGGCACACAGAAGGCTTCTGTTACTGTGGTGCATGATTCTACTAAATTATGGTAACAGCTCCCCAGCCATCCTTTGCTGGCCCACTGAATCAGGGCTTTCCCTTGACATCATTCTGCCTATCCCAGCTCAAGTTTGCATGATGCTCAAGTTTGCATGATTATGGATACATAGTATCTACTACACAGCCCCAGTTTGCTGTGCTTCCCCTTTGAATCCATCCCAACTCTATGTCTTTGTCTTCATATGGTTCATCAGCTGTCAATTTGTGTACTGCATACCTTATAACTCTCCTTCATGCTACTTGTCTTGGAATCTCATTAGGTTACACATTTATAATTTAGTAGGTTTGCTGGAATCATTCCTATGCTGAAGTGAAAGCCTGCAGTCGTGTATCCCATGGAAAGGTGTGTGTATGTGTGTGGAGTTATGCTGTGGGCTACAGTCCTTCACATCTAAAACCCTCTACTATGCAGTCTCAGAATTTTTGGAATATGACCTATGAATCACGTCTTTAAACGAATCTAAATATCTTCAGAACTGTGTGTTACAAAACATAAATGTTCATCATGTATTAATTTTCTCAATGGTTTAAAGTATTTTTCATAAAGTTGTAACTCTAAATTTATATTGTGTAAAAAAAGCATTTGTATTACTGAAATTAAATGCATAGCTCCTGATGTCTCTTTAACCATGACAGACTGATTCCCTAGTGTTTTATTAGTGCATGTGACCTTCATTTTGCTGTGCAGCAATTTGGTTAGTCTTGCTCTGTTTTGGGAATAACTGCAAAAATATAATAATTATGTATATTTATATAGTATATCAAACAACTGTCAACACTTTTGTAGCTGTATAATTTAGATACTAAGGGCTGGATTACAAAATGATTTATGCTCAGGTCATCCTATTGTGTGGAATTTGCAAAAGTGTTGGTAATACCATAAAACTGTTATTTAGAAAACTTTGCCAATGAAGTAATTCATAAGCAGGTTCCAATGATTTGCATGCTATATGCAGTTCAATAAGTAAAAATTGATGTACCATACCCTACATCCCCCAGTGTAATATGTACAAAATATTGTCTGTATGAGATTCACTTTTGACAAAAAAATCATCTGAAAATGCTTTAATTCCTTACAGCACCCACACTGCAGGGAGATGTTCTCCTGGTGCATGCACTGCAATGAAGAAATGCCCTGCATGACATTGCCAGCAGCCTAAGCTGCACCTGCTCTGTCACCAAAACATTATGGATAGGTAAGGGCAAGGCAGAGGGCAGATGCAGACAATGTATAATTGATGTGTGCCACACATATTTCCACATAGCCACTGAGGTAACTCTGTCCCAGGAGGAACAAAGGACTACCTAGAGCTGAACAACATTTACCTGCTGAAGTGAAAGCCTGCAGTCATGTACCCCATAGAAAGGTATGTGTATGTGTGTGGGTTTATGCTGTGGGCTGCAGTACTTCTCATCTAAAACCCTCTACTATGCAGCCTTAGAATTTTTGGAATATAGCCTATGAATCATGTCTTTAAACAAATCTAAAAATCTAAATTCTGAGATATTCTAGCTTCAAAAGGTTGTCACTGTAGAGATGTCAAAGGCAAATGTGTGTTATACCCTGAAAACATTCTCCATTGCTGTATCGCATGGCTGAGAACTACATATGTAGTTCACATCAACACCAGCAGAGTGCCATGTTGCCATGGAATGCTTCTTTGATATAACACAACTCCATCAGGTTCTTCATGCCATCCAGTACACCTATATGTCCAAAAAGACCCCAAACTCTGGTGAAGATGGACAAAAGTATGCTAGCTGGAAGGGCGGCATTCACTCAGCTGACCAGTTGCTTACTCAGTAGCTGGCCATGTCTTTCTTTATTAATCATCTTAGGTAAATACCATTGTTGTCAACACTTGGAAACAGCTTTACTTCAGTTTTAAACAAACATTTAATTTGTATATTACAGCAATACTACAGTCTACCTATAATCGTGTGTACATAAACATCTGTAAATAGTCTTGAGAAAAAGCAGTCAGCATTGTACATAAACATATTGTTGAAACACACTGGTAAGACTGGACTTGGTCCTCTGATACCCCTTGAGACATGACCTACAATATATTTTAATACTTTGTCTAGTAATGCATATATCACGGTGATGTTCAACACCAATAACAGAGATATTTCCCACTGATCAATTAACCATCAGTTATCTACAAATGGAACCATATAGTTACACAATCCTTTGCTTTCCCTGTATATAACTTAATCCATTCTTTCTAATCATGATCAACATTGCCGACAATTACAGTCATCTTAAATAGAATTCAATAAGCATTATTAAGAAACTATTTCAAACACTGATTATGTGTATTGTGTACTTTATTTATATGAATATTTGAACTTGCACAGAGTCTTATAAATAAACTTGATAACAGCAAATCAGTTTGATTTATCCAATATTAATAAACACACTTGTGAAAATAAATTCCTCTCACCCCCTAAAGGGCTCATCTCAATACCAAAAGATTGACAAATTACGGTAATCACGGCCACACAGGTAGAAACCGCACTCTCCAAAGCTAAGAATACAGCATCCATGGGACCAGATGATATCCCGGGCTATGTACTACATGAACTACAAAATGAACTGGCACCTCACCTAAGTGTCATGTTTAATCATAGCCTCACCTCAGGCTTTGTGCCCACTGAGTGGTGCACAGCTACAGTTATCCCACTCCACAAGGGGGGGGATCCACCTTGGATCCCGGGAACTACCGTCCCATCAGTCTGACGAGCCTGATCTGCAAGGGCATGGAATGCATTATCATGGAACTTATAAACAAAGACATTGGCAACCTTCAAACACTGGACCCCACCCAGTTTGGGTTCATGAAGGGCCGATCTTGTCTCCTGAACCTGATTGACTTCTTCAAATCAGTCTCCAGAGCTGTGGACAAGGGTACGGCGGTCCACACAGCCTATCTGGACCTCGCCAAGGCCTTCGACACCATCCCCCACTCTGGAATCATAGATAAACTTACTAAGCTGGGCATAAATCCCAACTTCACTTGATGGGTTGCCAACTGGCTTACTGGCAGAACCTAGACTGTAAAAGTAGCCAACTCCAAATCCAGCTCCAGACAAGTGACAAGTGGAGTACCTCAGGGTTCAGTCCTGGGACCGCTCTTGTTTGGCATCTACTTTTCTGAAGTACAGGCCAACACTAAGGGACTCTGGCTAACAAAATTCACAGATGACTGCAAACTGGGAGCCATTACTGAATCCCCAAATGATGTGGATATTCTACAAAAGGGCCTTACAGAAACAGATGCTTGCTGCCAGAGCCATGGGCTCAAGCTCAATGCCAATAAATTTATAGTTATCCCCTTTGGGAAAAAACATGTACCCATGAATTACCACATAAGTGGCAGTACACTAAACACCGAAAGTGTGATGAGAGACTTGGGGACACAGGTGGAGAGTGGTCTCACCTTCGATAACTACATTGCCACAACAGTCAGGAAATCCTTCTACGTGGCACATCTCATCACTAAGGGCTTTTTATCCAGAAGAAAGGAGGTCATTGTCCCACTGTACTCATCCCTCATTAGACCCATTACAGAGTACAATGCCCTGTTTGGTATGTACCTCACAACACATCTGCAACAGCTGGAAAGGCCACAGAAATACCTCACTAAAAGACTCACAGGCCTAAAGCAGATGCCCTATGCTGACCGTCTAAAAAAACTCCAGCTATACTCTGTGGCATATCATTTACTCAGAGATGAGCTCTGCTTAACATACAAGGCCATGTCAAACCCCTGAGCTGTTGGACATGCTCCACTTAAAGAAATCCCAATCCCTCAAAGACACATGCTACAAGGATCTAAACCTTGTCATCACACTAAACAAAACATGCTGGAGGGATAAGTTCCTGACCCAGAGACTCCCCATACTCTGGAATAGACTGCCCATACATGTCAAGCAGAGCGCCTCCTTGTCCCTCTTCAAAAGGAACCTTGACGATTGGATGGGAGATAGGAAATTTACCCCGGGGATCACATCAGTCGCCCTGCTAGACAGGGGTCCGGGGAAGTAAATATTGTGGGAAGAAATATCCAGGGAATTGTTATGGCTAGGCTTGTATAGGCCCTAGGGCCGATAGCCTAGTACCAACCTATGAACTATAATAGCTGTTGTGTCATGATTTACTAGATTTTAACATTTGTAACTGACAAAGCTTAGATAGTGTTTATTTCCCTGTCTAATAATACAAACTTCAAATAGTAGCCAATTAACCTTTACATAGCTGCCAGTATAATTTTACATTAACTGGTTCATTGCATCACCATTATGTAGCAACCATTTTTCCCTTTATTCATAGTCACTCTTATGCTAGGAAACAGGAAATTCAATACCTGGCTCTGCTGTCATCTGACAATCCATTACTGTGGCATCCTTTCTCTCTCAAGTCACCCTTATTCAGGGACATTTTCTTATTACAATGCTGAAGATCTAATAAGTATCACTATTTGTGTAAAGCACAATGGATGTTAACATACTCAACTGCCAGCAGAAGAGGCTAACACTTTTATTACAATCTATTTTATTCTAATATTTGGAAACAGTCCGTTATTGTAACTAGCAGTCCCAAAAATCCATTAGTATCTCTTTCATTTAGTACATTTAAAAGAATCCTATCACCTTTTATAACTATGAGAACAATAAAATAAAAGCAAGCCCGGAGTTTCCCCATTCAGTGACAAACCAGATACAATTTTAGCAATATTAAAAAAGGCAAACTAATTTATTTTTCTTGGTGGCAAAAATAAAGATCACCCTTGGCAGCATAACACTGAATACAGTTTGAAAACCTCTCCCATATTACCTTATATACTCCCAGCTCACCTTCACCTAACCCTAGCAGGAAGGATCAAGACAGGTTAGTCATAAGTTATTATTTTCATCCAACCCCCAACAAAACTGATCAGATCTTTAGACAAACTACCCTTCAAAATATCATCAAACATTAAGGTGCTAGCAAAATATGTCAACATTCTAAAAACCTCATGAGAACAGAAAATAAATCATCTCTCCAGACTACATCAAGGAAAAATTCAAATAGACTGAAACTGCCTGTTGTAGGAAAATATCTATAAATTATAAGGGTCGCAACATCCATAAGCCGCAGCACACTTAAATAATTAATATAGACCCTTCCACTTTTTCATATGAGAAGGAGCAAATCCATAGGAATCGGACTGTAACCAGTTTTTACATATAAGTCAGGTATCTTGTCATCTTATTTACCACATATTGTTATCCCTGTATCATCCAAGAAAGTTACCTCAGCGTCAGCCACCCTAGGATGGCCAAAAGGAGAAGAAAGATTAAAAAAGACTGAAACTCATTACAAAAGAAAACAGTAACATGCTATAAGAACACTGGATGAAGTGCAACAATAAACAACTTACTTGTTGAAGTTTAAGCTGATGAAAATATGATGGACCTAACTAATTATCATATAGCACTTATGATTATGCAAACCTTGCTTATCAAATAATAAGTCAATATATAAGACAATTTCTCTCTTAAAAATATCACAAATCTAATTGAAGATAGAGCCTAATCCATAAAGGGTAAACTCGGGTATAACCATCCTCTGCTATACAAAAGGGAGGTAGCTTTTAAACCAGTGTGGTGTAGTGGCAGAGCACTGGACTAACAAACAGAAGTATGTGAGCTTGATGCCCACGGGCCCAAACTGCAGATCAGTATGCATATTGTACCTAGTCAGCCACTATAGCTAGATAGCACATGCATGTAAGTTACTGAACACCAAAAGCGAGATGGGTGCCATTTTATATAGTCATTCAGAGTCGGTGCTGGCTTGAATGGAGATGCATATGTGAGTGTGTTAGAAGTAATGAGCCAGTCAGTAAGCTTATGAATTTCGAAGTATATGTTCCAGTTACTGCTCCTGATGTATTATGTATAATAAATGACTTGAACCCATGTTATGCCTCACTGTCTCATCTGAATACACGAGACATGCAACATGGTATCAAAATGGGATCTGAAATTGAAGCAGCTCGCAAACCATGAGGCACGCAATTAGAAGTGGTGTAATATACAAGAGCGAACTCGCAAACAGGTCAGCAATTATTCGAAGGTACCTAAATTCATTAAATGATTTTCAGTCGCTAAACTTGTGGCATAGCATTTGAAGTGTTCAAAATATTTCTTTGATATTAGAAATGTCCCACATAGTGACATAATAAAGTATTTGAAATAATCTCCAAAGTGTTTAAAATGTTTGAAAAGGCTATAATGTCCTTTTTTTCACAATGTACGACTTTTTCGCAGTACCTAAGATTTTTCAGTGTTTGAAGTGTCCTGAGTGTTCGAGGTATTCACAGTGTTAAAGTAAAGCATTTTTGGATAGATTGCTGTGCGTTTGAGCATAATTACAAGTACCAGGTCTATACTTATGTTTAAAAGAAATGTGTTGTTATGGCAGAGAGATTTCACAGACCTGAACTGCTGGTGTTTGATGATAATACTGCAGAGAACTGCCGAGTGTTTCAGCAAGAATATATTTTTATACAGGCTGCCTTTTCTGATAAAAACACATGTGTAAGAGCATTTATACTTCTCAATTTAGCTGGCTCTGAAGCCATTGAGCGAGAACATTCATTTGTGTATGCACTTGCTGTGTATGCAGGGGAGGGGAGAACCACATATTGTGATACAGGCTGAAACGTAAGAAGATCCTGAGTGCTTAAAATGTAAATCTAGAGAAATGTGTAACCCTAAAATGAATATTACAATGGAAAGGCACACATTTTGCACAAGAAATAAAAAGCCTGTTGAAACTGTTGTAGCATATATTGCTGACTTAAAAAAAATAAAGCTAAAGCATGTAGATTTGGTGGCTACGAGATGAGTTAATAAAAGACCATCATGTATGTGATGTTAATAATGATACAGTGAGAAAGACTTGTTTGGAGTATCTGCTATTGCGAATGTTGATAGTGTGCAACAGAAAGTTAACATGAAAAAGAAATATAAACCAAAGGACAGTGCCACACCCAACCTCATTGTTAACTGTAGCAAGTGGTGGAAGTCATGGACCTAAAGTGGAAAAGTATTTAGCTTTTGGTCAGCAATGTCGAAAATGTAAAAAGTGGAATAATTTCAAAAGGATTTGCAAGTCTAAAGTGCCACAGACTTATGTTAAAAGAGAGTATCCAAAGAAGCAAGTAGATCAGACAGAGACTGTAGCAAACTCCAAGGGATGTGAGCAAACTTCTATGTTGATGGTGTCTCGGTGATCGATGAAACAGTTAATAGAGTAGACTATCAGTTGTCAGCAAAGGGTGAAATATTTTGTACTGTACAAATTAATGGGAATCCTGTAGAGCTTAAAGTAGACACTGAATCTAAGTGCAATGTTATATCAGCACAAATGTTTACTAAAGTAAAAGCTGATAAGAAACTAGATTAAGCAAAGTGTGCAAAACTAGTTGCTTATAGTGGTGAAGAGAGTCAAACTGCTGGTGCAGTAGTCCTTTCATGCCATTCTGCTGGAAATAGCTATGACTTGCAGTTTTACGTAGTTAAAAAGACATGTGCAGTCATTCTTAGGCCTCAAAGACAGTCTGAGAATGGGACTGATTTCATTTTAAAGAGATCCACCATATAAGTCTGACTAACAACAACAGTTTTACACAGAGTATTTTTAGCGAGCATGCTGATATTTTCAAAGACGAGCTTGGTAAACTTCCAGTCACATATTTCATGAAGTTAAACCGTGAAGTAAGTCCAGTTGTCAGACCAGCACAGAGGATTCCAGTAGCAATGCAGAGCAAAGTAAAAGCAGAACTAGACAAAATGGTGAATTTAGGTGTCCTTATTCCAGTAGAAGAACTGACTGAATAGGTATCCTCCATGGTCATAGCTCATAAGAAAAGCTCACGATATTCGAATATGTATTGATCCAAGAGACTTAAAGTACTTAAGCACCCTTATCTGATGCATAGTAGAAGAGAGAGCTGCTCTTATGCCAAATTCCACCATTTTCTCAGTCTTAGATGCAAAAAGCTCTTTTGGCAAATTTCACTAGATCAGAAATCTTTATTGTTAACTACATTCAGTACACCATTTGGTAGATACAGATTTTTGAGAATGCCATTTGGAATTAATTCTTTCAGTGAAGTTTTTCAACATGCCATGGAGCAAATTTTTTCTTGTTATCCATGTGCTATTATAGAAGATGACGGGTCTATATCATAATGTCATTAAGAAAAACAAAATCTGCCGCTCCACAAGTTAACGCTGTGGTTCAGTAAGTAACAAGTCAAATAAACTGAAAAAGGAAGCGAAACGCAGCGAGAGTAAGAATAAAATTCCAAAATTTAATTCCAGTACATGTGCACAAAGAAAACAAATGGATGAGCGCTTTCACTATGATAGCTTCTTCAGATCCTTCTACAAAAATCCCCATAAACCTCCTCTTCATATAAACAACCCAATTAACCAATTAAAAATTAAAAAGCTCATCTGCACTTAATCATTCAGAAGTGAAAATGAAAAACATTTACAAAAAATATATAAAAACTATATATGCATAAATGAAGTATGCTCATATAACATGCACTTAAAGGCATCACATTAAAAACATTAAAAATCTATATAGACAAAAAATGCCTAAATACATATAATCATTAATACACCTATTCATAACTAAATATAAATTAACACTAATAAAACTAAACCACAGAAGTATATAAATAACTTCTGGATTATTTCATATTCCTACGCTGTTTCAGCTTGGGTTTAATTGAAGCTCTGTCATTCAACCCATGCCCCCTGTCTGCTTTCAGTACAATAATCCAGTCAGTCTCCTTAGCCTCTGTAAAGTTCATAATATCACCACCCCTCTTATTGGCGGTAATAATTTCCAAAACCCGAAACAGAAAAGTGTCGTCCTCATGATTAGAAATTACATGCCTCGCTAAAGCATTATGCGGGGTGCCCTTTCTCATGTGGTAAATATGTTCTCTCATTCTGTCCCAAACGGACGATTAGTTTTACCAACATAGAAACTAGAGCATACCTGACAGGTAGCTAAATATATCACATTAGATGTCATGCAATCTGCATCCACCCTAGCAGAGAAAGTGACATGTTGGTGTGGATGGAAAAATTCCTCACTACTATCTATGAAGGAGCAGAAATTACAATGGCCACAGGGCTTAGTATACCCAGTATTCTTCACAGTCCTGTCAAGTCTGGGATAACATAGCAATCTATTCAGATTACTCTTATTCCTAAACAAAAAACCTGGTGTCTCCCCCACAATATGTTTCAAATCATCATCAACAAGTAAAATATCCCAATGTTTACTAATAATTTCCCTCAACTTGGGTTGATCAGAAGTGAAGCAAGTGGAAAACTTAACAGTTCTATTGACCACAAGATCTCCAGTAGTTTCATATTGGCTCCTGGGTCCAAAATATGGTAGGCCTAAAGAAGTGTGTAACATATGTGCTTCCTCCAAATAGGAGATAATCTCACTGTCATTATATCCCTGGCTCAATAATCTACTTCTCAGGCTTTCTAACTCTGAGATGAAGCCACTATTAGTGGGATTTAGTCTGCAAGCTCTAATAGCCTGGCCTTTCATAATATTCTTAAAGACAAATGGTGGGTGCATACTGGACCTTAGTAGTAAAGAGTTACAATTACATGCCTTACGGTGGACCCCTGTATTTATCAGGTTATCCATTGATCTCTCAATGTATAGATCTAGGAAGTCAATTCTATGTGTTGAATGATTGGTTAATTGGGTTGTTTATATGAAGAGGAGGTTTATGGGGATTTTTGTAGAAGGATCTGAAGAAGCTATCATAGTGAATGCGCTCATCCATTTGTTTTCTTTGTGCACATGTACTGGAATTAAATTTTGGAATTTTATTCTTACTCTCGCTGCGTTCCGCTTCCTTTTTCAGTTTATTTGACTTGTTACTTACGGAACCACAGCGTTAACTTGTTGAGCGGCAGATTTTGTTTTTCTTATTTATTTATTCTCTTTTCTTCTGCTGCCTACAAGAGTAAGGCTTTACTCGAATGATGACGAGTATTGAGTTGGTTTATGTCCCGAGAAGTGAAGACCGTGGGACGGGAGCCTTACAGACACGGTTCCAACAGTATTTGAAAGAAACAGTTAGTGCTTCCTGGTTTTTTGACTGTATGGCTACCTCTGATGATGTCAGTGCGCAGACTATAGACTCTGAAAGATTACACGTTACCTTGGATGCTATGGAGAAAGATTTTATGAAGCTTAAACAGCTTCAGACACAGCGGATACATTTCCAATTCTGCCTTGAGCAGCATATCATTCCACGAGGTCTACAGGTTTTCACCATGCCAAATCAAGGCAAGGAATATCCGGATCTACTTGCGCAATGGCAGAGTCTCAATATTGAGGTAAGTTGCAAGTATTTACAATTATTAATTGACTTTTTTCTTCCCGAGGAGACCAAGCTAATGGAAAATATTAAAAGAAAACAACAGGAGCTTTTCAGTGACTTTCCGGACAGGGTGGTTACGCCGCTGTTTGAGAATTTATTGGATTGTGTTTTGGCTTATGAAAGAAAGTTATTACAGCAAAAACGACATAAAGCTACCAGGGATCTTAATGATTTCAAACTGGGCAATGTATTTTTATGGCCCAGGATAGGACAAGATCCCAATATGCCACTTTCATTGGTTCATATGAATAAGGACTCACAAGTTGTTGTGGGTTCCAAGAAAGCTGGGGGGCATAAGCATCCTACTTATGCCAATGATCTTGTGTGTGACAAGGTACCGAGTGGTACAATTGTGAGTAATGAACTGAACATTGCCAGTGGACACAATGATATTGCACCCCTGGAGGTGGACTCTGTCCGAGATCGTACTGATGGGGCTATCACTAGTGATGCTGTATATGTTTTGGAGGGGGTACCTTCTGCTACCAAGACCAACATAGACAGCTGTAAGGACTCTGTTGATGTTATTCACATCATGCATACTAGTGCATGCCTGGAGAACAATTTATATCCTGAGGTACGTGTAATTAAGAATAGATCTGCCCCTATAAAGGGAGGATCAGAGGCTGTGGTTAGACCCAAGAAAGTAACCACTGTGACTGAGCCCAGTAACCATACAGGTTTGGATTTAACTTTTCCTCTGTCCGTACGCATGGAGAAGGGTCCTCGCAGACCACGCTTCATGAACCGGGGCAGACAGAAGAGGAAATTGTCGGGGGATTTTATACCCCACCAGACTTTAAAGAAAATGTGGAACAGCAAGCACTAGTACATAATCTATCCCATGTTAATTTAACCAATGATGATATCAGTTTACTGAATAGAGGCTTGAATTTTATTCCTAAAAGCCAGAGCAAATTAACTGATACAATTGTGGATTTAAAGTTATTTTGTAGGAATATAATGCTCAAACTTGTTTACAATAATCCTCAGAGAGAACTAGCTCGAACCAGGGAGTTTGTCTTTAAGAATTTGAGTGACTATGTACGGGTTCATCATCCCCTGGTTAAAGCATTTTTCAAGTTAACTGAAGAGGAATTGTATAGTTATTATATTACTGAGTTGAGATCAAATAGACATAGGAGACGAGATAATCTGACCTTTCAGGAACGTCAGTGTCTAAGAAAGCTACAGAGTGATCCCACTACTATTATTAGACCGGCCGACAAAGGTGGCAAAGTTGTGGTCCTGGATATGTCTTTTTATACAGAGGCCATGACTTCAATGTTACAGGATAGGTTCTATGTGCCTACTTCTATTGATGAGGTCCACTCTGTTATTAAGTATATTAGTAACACGCTTCATGACATATTTAGGAGCAACTTGATAGATAAGGATTTATATGAATACCTCACGATTCGTGCACTGGTTATACCAATTATACAAGGGCTCCCCAAGGTACATAAAGATGCGGAGACTCCACCCATGAGACCGATAGTGTCTGGCCGTGGTTGGGCCACTGAACATCTATCGGTCTTTGTAGAGAAATATCTGAGATGTGTGTTGAATGATAATGTTACAGTTTTAAAAGATTCTAAGCATTTCCTGATTGATTTATATGAATGTATTGGACAGCAAGGGAAGGTATGTGATTGTATTTTTGTTACCTTTGATGTCCAATCTTTGTTTACTGTGAGTCCCAATGACATAGGGCTTGATTATGTGTCACAATATTTGAAAGCACATAGTAATTACACGGCAGTGCTGATAGATCTCACAGTCCATTTCTTGGAACTCGTCTTGGAGAACAATTTTTTCATGTTCCAGGACCAGATCTATAGACAATGGGATGGCATGGCTATGGGCACATCCTGTGCCAACAGCTACACCAACATGTTCCTTGCTTATTGGGAAGAGCAGGTTTTATTTAAGAATGAACTATTTTGTGGACACGTGTTGTTCTACAGAAGGTTTGTTGATGACCTTTGTGTCCTTTGGAATGGAACATCAGCACAGTTGGAATTAATGCTATCAACCATGAATAGTTTAACTACATTTCTTACCTTCACCATGAATCATTCAACACATAGAATTGACTTCCTAGATCTATACATTGAGAGATTAACGGATAACCTGATAAATACAGGGGTCCACCGTAAGGCATGTCATTGTAACTCTTTACTACTAAGGTCCAGTATGCACCCACCATTTGTCTTTAAGAATATTATGAAAGGCCAGGCTATTAGAGCTTCCAGACTAAATCCCACTAATAGTGGCTTCATCTCAGAGTTAGAAAGCCTAAGAAGTAGATTATTGAGCCGGGTATATAATGACAGTGAGATTACCTCCTATTTGGAGGAAGCACATATGTTACGCACTTCTTTAGGTCTACCATAATTTGGACCCAGGAGCCAATATGAAACTACTGGAGATCTTGTGGTCAATAGACCTGTTAAGTTTTCCACTTGCTTCACTTCTGATCAACCCAAGTTGAGGGAAATTATTAGTAAACATTGGGATATTATACTTGTTGATGATGATTTGAAACATATTGTGGGGGAGACACCAGGTTTTTTGTTTAGGAATAAGAGTAATCTGAATAGATTGCTATGTTATCCCAGACTTGACAGGACTGTGACGAATACTGGGTATACTAAGCCCTGTGGCCATTGTAATTTCTGCTCCTTCATAGATAGTAGTGAGGAATTTTTCCATCCAGACCAACATGTCACTTTCTCTACTAGGGTGGATGCAGATTGCATGACATCTAATGTGATATATTTAGCTACCTGTCAGGTATGCTCTAGTTTCTATGTTGGTAAAACTAATCGTCCGTTACGGGACAGAATGACAGAACATATTTACCACATGAGAAAGGGCACCCCGCATAATGCTTTAGTGAGGCATGTAATTTCTAATCATGAGGACGACACTTTTCTTTTTCGGGTTTTGGAAATTATTACCACCAATAAGAGGGGTGGTGATATTATGAACTTTACAGAGGCTAAGGAGACTGATTGGATTATTGTACTGAAAGCAGACAGGGGGCTTGGGTTGAATGACAGAGCTTCAATTAAACCCAAGCTGAAACAGCGTAGGAATGTGAAATAATCCAGAAGTTATTTATATACTTCTGTGGTTTAGTTTTATTAGTGTTAATTTATATTTAGTTATGAATAGGTGTATTAATGATTATATGTATTTAGGCATTTTTTGTCTATATAGATTTTTAATGTTTTTAATGTGATGCCTTTAAGTGCATGTTATATGAGCATCCTTTATTTATGCATATATATTTTTTATATATTTTTTGTAAATGTTTTTCATTTTCACTTCTGAATGATTAAGTGCAGATGAGCTTTTTAATTTTTAATTGGTTAATTGGATTGTTTATATGAAGAGGAGGTTTATGGGGATTTTTGTAGAAGGATCTGAAGAAGCTATCATAGTGAAAGCGCTCATCCGTTTGTTTTCTTTGTGCACATGTACTGGAATTAAATTTTGGAATTGTATTCTTACTCTCGCTGCATTCCGCTTCCTTTTTCAGTATATCATAATGTCGACTGCTGACAAGTTTGAAGCACTAAACTTCGAACTTAAAAGTTCGAACTGTAAAAACATCGAAATGTATAATGGAGATCACCATAGAGTGCGGGAAGGGAAGATTTCCCTTTACTGCACTGTAGTGCGACCTCGGAGTTGGTATATTTAAGTAGCAGGGTGTGCAGGGGGCTTGCCCCCCTGCATAGAGTTTTTTTTTTTTTTTTTTTTTTTACATTTGAAGTTTTCAGACTTCGAACTTTCAAGTTTAGTGCTTCAAACTTGTCAGCATTCGACAATCTGATATAGACCTGTAGATGACATTACTGTTGGAGGCAAGGGTGAAGACAAACATGATAGAAACCTCAGGAAAGTTCTAGACTGTGCACGTGAAGTAAATCTTAAACTGAATCCTCAGAAATGTGAATTCAAACTGAAAGAAGTTACTTATGTGGGACATTTGTTTTCCAGTTATGGCTTACAACCAGATCTGTCTAAGCAAGCAACAATTCTTGAAATGCTAGTTCCAGAGAATGTCACATCTTTACAACGTTTTCTAGGTATGGTCAACTATTTAGGAAAGTTCATCCCAGAATTGAGTGAGCTTTCTCCATCATCACATGAGCTGAAATGCAAAAATGTAAACTGGTCCTTGATGGAACAGCACCAAAGAGTATTTGATATTCTGAAGAAGGAAATTGCCAATCCACCCATACTGAGATATTATGATGTTCACAAACTTGTAACTCTTTCTTTTGATGCTTCAAAGTACTGCCTTGGTACAGCGTACTCCAAAAAGACTTACCAGTAGCCTATGCATTAAAAACTTTAACCCAGAGATGCATATGCACAAATAGAGAAAGAACTTTTGGCAGCAGTGTTTGCATGTTGGAAGTTCAGTGATTACATTTATGGCAGAACTATCCAAACAGAGACCGATCACTAACCACTAGTGACAATTTTGACAAAGCCAATACATACAGCCCCAGCTTGATTACAAAGCATGATGTTAAAATTGCAAAAGTACAATTTCAGTACTGTTTACAAAAAGGGCAAACACTTGCACCTTGCTGATGCTTTGTCACACGCACCCAGATAAATGACAGAGCAACACAAAAATGAAAGGTCTATATCACATCATTGAACTCTCATAACATTGAATATCTAATCATCAACCCCTTTATATTGAACGTCCTATTTAGCAAACTACCAAAACAGCGAATTGTATTACATTGAATTGGCATAGTTGGCTAACATGTCCCATGTCTTCACTGTGATGTGATCTTGGAGTTAGTATATTTAATTATGAGGAGGTGTGGGGGTGCAGGGGGTGAATTCCCCCTGCAAAAATGGGAAAAAAAAAGCAAAAGTTTTATTCTTAGAAATTAGTTTGTTTACTGTTTTCCTGCATTGTATAACGTTATGTACTCAGCGTTCAACAACTATGGCAATTCGATGTAATACAATTTGCTATTTTGGTAATTCACTAAATAGGACATTCAGTGTAAAGGGGTTGATGATTAGGTATTCATTGTTATGAGAGTTTGATGATGTGATGTAGACCCGAAAATGAAACAGTAGACTTTGAAGTCATTGATAGTCAGAAATTTTTCGTCATCATGCCTAGATGAACTAAGAAATCACACAGCTTCAGACCCAATTCTCCAGAAGCTGGAAAATGTTATTAGTCAAGAATATAGCTAACACAACAAACTAGATTACCACTTGACATTCAGCAGTATTTTCATTACAGAGATGAGCTCATCATGATGGAAGATGAAATCATCGAAAGGTCCAAAAGTGGTAATTCCTAAAGCCTTACAACAGGAGTATATCAAAATCTTGCATTGTGGACACCCAGGTACTGATTCAACCAAACGAACAACAAGTGGTATTGTATTTTGGCCTACTATGTCCAAAGATATAGAGAAGAAAACTCTAGCATGTTCAATTTGCAAAGGCACCAAACTGCATCAACAAAAAGAACCACTTCAGCTATGCCAGATTCCTGAATTATCATGATCGATGGTTGCCACAGATATTTTCAAATAGAATGGTCAGCATTGCTTAGCATTAGTAGACTCTTATTCATATTGGTTTGAAATCTAACACAGTCATTACAAATTTGAAGAGACATTTTTCTGCCCATTGTATTCCGCACACAGTCATGTCTGACAATGGTGCACAGTTTACAAGTCTGCAGTTTAAGAAATTTGCTGAGTCTTGGGATTTTGTTCATATTAGCAACAAAAAGGACCAAAAATTGTAGTAACCCAAGTCTCAGAAAAACAGTCCAAGAAGCAAAAGCAAATGCTCAGACTTGGAAATGCTCATAGCTTCTTAAAAGTTTAATCAAAAATTCAATGTGCAGAGCATACAGCTTTTGGGTCTAACAGAGACCTGCAAAAAAGCCAGTACTTTTAATCCACCCTGCATCCTATATTACAGGTGTTTGAAAGTCTTTGTACTACTCAGATTAGACAGGCCCATTTAAGGCATACGAATTTATATGCATATAATTTAACGAAAGATGAGGAAGAATTATTATATAATATCACTGGAGATAAAAGCAAAGGGGGGGTGGGCTAGTTGCAATGGATCAGGGGGTATATATAGAAAAATGTTAATCCATCTGTACAGTGACATGTATGAGGAACTTAATATTGCTTATAGAAATATTGATATCACACTTAATGATCTATTATTAGGCAATCAGATCACTATTACCAAGTTAAACTTTATGCAACAAGATAATCCCCGTAACGATATTTGGAATACCTAAAATCCATAAGTCCACTATTGACCCCCTCTTAGACCCATCGTGGATGCAAAAGCATCCAAGACATTTTCTGTAGCCAAGTTTATTGATTTAAACCTTAAAGATGTCTTAAAAAATTGTCCTCATATTTTAAAGGAATCTTGGGACTGTCTCAAAAAATACAGAATAATTTATATTCAGATCAAATAATCTTGGCTACAATTAATGTCAAAGATTTGTTTACTGTTATTCCCCACGATGATGGTATTATGATATTTTATGATTTTCTATGCAGACACGCCAACATGAGACACTCTAGGATACTGATTTATAAAACTGTAATGGACCTTATACTTAAAAACAATTTCATTCTTTTTGAAGGCCAATTATTTAAACAGAAAACAGAGGTGGCTATGGGGGTGGCTTGCACCCCCTTATTTGCTAATGTAGTACTAGCTGAATGGGAAACATTCTTGGTGTTTAGGTCTGAATTATTTAGACACTGTAAATTCGATGGGCATTACCTACATGATATACTCATTTTTTGGGAAGGAACACATGAAGCATTACAGGAATTTTTTGTTTTTTTGAACTCTAGTACCCACTTTTTGAAATTCGGTATGGAAACAAATGAAGATATGATTCATTTCTTAGGCATCACTATAGGTAAAGATAGGGGGAAACATTCGTTCACCTCCACATTGTACAGAAAACCAACTTATTCAAACATTCTTTTGCATTTCAATAGTGGGCACCCCATACACCAAAAGAGATCCTTGGTGAAGGGGCAAGGAGTTAGGCTGGCAAGGATGGTTAGTGACTATGATATATTTTTGGAAGAAGTGAATACATTAAAAGACACATTAAAAAATGAGGGCATCCAGCACAGTTCATTGAACCTATATTTAATGAAGTCATCAAAAAGAGGCTGGAAGGGCATTTCTTTCCATTATTAGGGAAGGCAGTTGACGAAAATAGAATGGCGGTAGAGGTAGGTTCTGGGATTGCAACAGAAAAATTTTTTCAAAATGCAATGGTACTATCATTTAATCCCTTCTGTTAGAGAATAAAAGAAATAATCAATTACAACTAGGTATTATTTGATAGTTACCAACAATATAAAAGTAAACTAGGGGATAAGCCATGGATTGTGTATAAAAGAGACTTGTCTTTTAAGAATTTATTGGAAACAAATAGACTGAGGGAGATTAAAGGTTGGATGAGAAAATGTGGCCACGGCATGCAATGTCCCTATATTTTAGAAAATTATTCTATTTACATTCAGGGTTATGGTAGGATTATCCTGAAACAAAAACTAAACTGTGCTAGCAAATGTTTGATATATGTTGCCATTTGTCAGCAGTGCTAACACTTCTACATAGGAAACACTATTAACAGTTTTAACAAACGCATTTATCAACATTTGTATGATATAAGAATAAATAATATCAAAAATGCACTTTGTAAACATATTATGGAGTTTCCAGAACATCATTTCAAATTTAGTGCCCTACAACAAGTTTGTAATAATGGGAGAGGGGGGGGCCCCATAGAATTATTCCTTGAGCATAGGGAGCTAATGTGTCAGCTTAGATGCAATGCCACTTACCCTCCAGGGCTTAATGAAATGGTTTACATTTCCAGTTATTTAAAATTAAAATCAGATTTTCATATGCAAGGAGAATACATGGCAAGACGTGGGTATGAATACCTCCTGTGTTTTTAATTTCCCACACAGCATAACGTTTATGGTTTTATGATATATATATATATATATATACATATATATATATATATATATATATATATATATATATATATATATATATATATATGTATACACACACACACACACACACACACACACACACACACACACACACACACACACACACACACACACACACCGACACACACACACACACACACACACACACATTTCTTTTTGTGTATTAAAATGCTCAGAGAATGAATGATTTCGAAATTTTGAAATTCAGGTTAAGTTTTCTTTATGAATGGTATGCAGTTGATTTTAGAGTTGTTGCTGCTTTAATTTTAATGTATGAGATTTTTAACAATTAATTAATTATCCTATCAGTAATGTTACAGGATGTGATGTTTCAGTATTTAAACTCATCAGATTGAATTGTTTTTTATTCTGAAGAACAGCCAATGAAAGTGCTTAATAAAGTGTTTTTTGCGTTCACCTGTGTGCCATACGGCTCTTTTTTGTGTTTACAAGTTTTGTGGCTCATGTTTGATCAGTGCCATTTTGTATAGTCATTCAGAGTGAGTGCTAGCTTGAATGGAGATGCATATATGAGTGTTAGAAGCAACAAGTCAGTCAGTAAGCTTAAGAAGTTTGAAATATATGAGTCAGTAAGCATATGAAGTTTGAAGTATATGTTCCAGTTACAGCTCCTGATATGTTTGTATAATAAATGACTTGAACCCTTCCCATGACTCAGTGTCTCATTTGAATACATGAGACATGTGACACAAACTATATTTTCTTTTTAGGGTGTGTTTGGCATAATGGTTAAGGTTTTCACCTCATAAACATAAGGTTCTGGGTTTGATTCTGACTTTGGGTTATTGGCTAAGTTTAAAATGGCCGTTCAGGGCAGTTAGCCTAGTATTCAGCTGTGAACCTATGAACTTCTTCCCTGAATCCTTAGACCAAAAATAAACAAACTGGTTACCAATCAACTGCCAAATGACACACAGTCCAAATATAGCCAATTTATCAACCATCACACGCTAAAGACATCTGTATATACAAGCTTTATCTTTAAGTTGTGCATATCTAGTGACATAAGTAATTTAGCAAATTGTGCCTGTCTTGATCAGGCTTCTGCTGACTTTTCTTCAACTAACATTGCTGTATGCACTTACTACCCTGCAACCCATTCATGTGCTTACTGGTGTTATATTAAATACAGTCTAATCCCACTTGTCAACAATATAATAATGTGAATGTGTATTAAATTGGACACCTTTACATCCATGAACAATCTAACACATCTTGTAATCCCCCTCAAAATATAAACTTCATATAAACACAATGCAGGATTTAAGCAGCGTACCTGTGTGTAGTAAACCAGTTTCAATAATTTAACTTAGTGATCAGTCCTTTCAGTTACAGGCAGCAATAAATGCAAACCATCATCTTTAAATCCATGAAATGGCTACTGTCTTATAACTGAGAAAATTGTTTATAAGCAAAAAAAAGGGTGCAATAGTAGGCCAATATAAGGTCTATTTAGTATCATCGCTTTCACATCTCTGAATTCCTTCCAATATTCAGGTCTATTAAAATATTTGTAATTAGACACACAGAGAACGCATTGTACTATACAAAATATTTTAAAAAACAGTGGCATTCACTGGGGAAAGGCTTGATTTAGGCACACAAGTAGCTTAATTGAGTTAGGGAAAAAAAATAGCTCAGTATGCAGCATATGTAAATGACTGCACAATCATATAGAAATGAGGTTTCAAATGCAAGTAAGGAACCAGAAATATGTAAATGATAGTCATTCAGAAATGTATAAAGCAGGTATGCTGTGCCATGGTGATCATTCATTCAGAATGTCAGGATTTACTGGTGTACAGGACATTATAATGTTTGTGGAAACAGCAGCTATAGCAGAGCACTGTGTTAGTGGTTGTTACCAGAGTCAGTTCCTACAATGTGCATGCCGCATTCCTCCACACCAAAACAGATGATACCATCAAAGCCTTTCTTACCACCACGTGGCTAACAAGCAGGTCATGGATAGCTTCAGTGAAGATAGGAATAGGCATATCATACAGGAACTTGTGGAAAATTGCATCACTCATACTCAGAATCACATGGATAACCCATCTCTGTGGACACTAAGGCATATATAACTTTAGCCATCCAAGCAATAGAGAGATGTCAGTGATCTACAGGGGACATGATAAAAATTTCACAGGCATCAGCTTTGTGTATCTCACAACAGTTCCTCAAAGTAACGCTTCAGCATTTACAAGGGCATATATGGTTCCCAAGGACTGCAGAGGAGAGAACCACTATATGCAGGCGTTCTGCAACATTGCTCATTTCCCTAAGGCCCTGAGAGCCATTGATTGTGCATACATTGCCATCAAGGTATTGGTTGGTATACAGGGCATGAGATACATAAACAGGAAGGGCTTCAACTCCCTCATCTGCCAGGTGGTTTGCATTGCCCAGAGTATGTATAATCTGTAATGTTTCCATGTGCCACCCAGGCCATTTCCATTATTCTCTTATCTGGCACACATCTGTGGCTTTATACAAGGTCATCTAAATAGTAGGTGTACATGCACACAGGTGCAGAGGCAATTAATACAATTATTATGCAGTCAGGTAACATGCCACATATAATACGGGATAGCTGGATATGGCACTGAAACCATGGATGATGACACCATCTACAAATCCAGGACCATGCACAGATGACATACAATGCTGCACATACAGAGACATGGGATGTGGGGGAATATGGTTTCAGTCAACTTAAGGGGGACCTGCCTTGATACATCCAGTAAGGCACTGCAGAATTCAGCTTAGATCTGCAGCCAGATATTAGTACTGTGATCCATTTGTGTAATATGCTCATGCAGAAATAGCTTTAGAAATATCAGGGCCACCACCTGTTGGAGCTGTAGACAAGAAGCAGCATAACCAGTCAGAGGAGGAACAGGCAGTAGCAGGGACACCTGCAAGGCAAAGGTAGACACGGCACATTGTGGCACTGACAAAGAAGTGGTGCCTTGTACACAGCACTGGGCCAAGATAAACAACACTGAATGAAATGTTGCATGCATTATGATAGGCTTCCTTTAGTGGGTCTGTGAAACAGCTGTCATGACTGGTTCTCCAGTTATCAAAAAGGCAAAAAAATATAAAGTAAGAAGGAAGTGTCAGTCTTTTTATACCAACGCACCCTTTGATGATGTATCCATGGTTCTCTACTTTTTAGTGCATACATCAATTGTATGTACTTATATTGTTCTGGACAGATAGCTATTTAATATGCAGATGATATTACTTTGTTATTGGGGAGAATATTACATCTTTGCATCTTTCTTATAGTTTATATCGCATGCTGAGCCGTATAATGATTGTATTTCAAACATAATATTTTGTACAGTCGTCCTGTGTTTTACTGTGCCTGTCTCATTCTGGTTTACATGTGCTAACTGCTTGTTTTATATTACATATTATTTTTCAGTAATATTATATGTTTGCTGCTAACTTGACTCTTTCTATAATATTTCATCATGTGTTAACCACTTGTTTTATTTTGCATTTTCTCTCCACTGTGAATATGCTGTTATATGGCAGATGTTTTCTAGAATTTTTTATCTTGCTCAACAGAGACCATATAAACTTGATGTAATGATATTTAACACTAAGCTTGTTGTAGAGATGCTCATGACATGTGTAATGTTAACTACTGATGTAATTTTTTTTTTTTATTGTTATTGTATGTGCCTTTTGGACTTGGTTATGGCTAAAAAGGGTCTTTCAACCACTTCACTTACCTAGTTAACAAACTGAAATAAATAAATGTAAGTGGTTCAATACATTACATGGACTGGCTATACCATGCATTAGACATGACCTTACCTTTGCAGGTCAAGAAGTGGCAGGGTGCAGTCATCACCAGTTGTACAAGTGGGGAGACACACTGGCAGGTGGGGTCTATATTAGTAGTTCGAATGCACAATTGTTCAAACACAGTAACATCGAACTGGGAAGTTTGAAATGTCAAAATAGTGAAGCCGCGGAACACCAAATTTTTTCCCAGGGGAAAAATGTTGGGGGGTGGTGAAGCCCCCACATTAGGAACAGTTTGAAGTGTATGTGTGTTTTTTGTTTTTTGTACCGGAACATCGATTTTTTTCCCAGAGGAAAAAAAAATGCTGTTCTGTGTGTTCGAAATTATTGCATTTCGAAATTCTGGGTTTGACATTTCCGTAGTCGAACTTATTGCAATTTGACTATGTGATATAGACCCGGCATGTGACAGATGACAGCAGTGCCATCATATGGATCAGGGTCATGTGGCAACCATGCAGTCGGGTAGCAGGTTGTGGGGACACAGGATCACATCTTCCACTTGTAGGGTGGAGTTGCCAAGCTGCTAATATTGGCAATGTGAATTGCAGTAGCATACTGTCAGGGCTTGATGCTGTCTGAGGCAGGGGTGGCAAAGAACTACAGGAACATGCATGTGTGCTATGATAGGGTGTTACATGTCAGGAACCATCACAGGTATAGTGTCCATGTCCAGAAAGATGGCAATGAGTAGGCATGATGTTCTGTCTGGCCACAGGATATTGATGGTGTAAAATTACAGGAATGTGACTGCAATCTAGTGAAGTATCCCAGGTCTGGAGCTTGAAGACTGTCAATGGTCATATATGTAAGACTGGCCAAAGTCAGGTGTGGTAGCTTCTGTGGCCAGAGTCAGTAGTGATGCTGTCTTATGAATGATCTGTACCATTTGGGCATCTCTGGACTGTCATTTGCCATCTCACATCCAGACTGTTCTAGGGCCACTGACAGCAGGACCTGCAGAGGAAGAACAAAGGCTAGTACCATCTGCCACATGGGTACATCACTGGGATGTCATGTTAGCCACCAGTGACCTGAACAGCATTTTCTACTCGCTACCTCTATAATCTCATGTCACTGAACAGCTGTTGGATATCATCCTACAAGCCATGCAGGTATTGCACATTTTCCTATAGTCTATGCAGCACACTCACCAGCTTCACAGTGGTGTTTATATCAGTTGTCTGTGTCTGGACCACTCGCCTGCATGTGCACTGATTCATAACAAGTGCTGCATACAGGACAGGGACAGAGCTGGAGTGAAGGGAGCACTGCAGACCACCACTACTTTCCCTTGTGGTGTGTACACACATGGCAGAGACAGTGCAGCTTACGAAAGATGTCTAGACTGGGGATTCTTGTGACCTCACAGTTACAGAATGTCTGCAAACACTGGTGAGGCTGGGAG
The DNA here is from genome assembly GCF_019279795.1 of Protopterus annectens. NCBI lineage: Eukaryota > Metazoa > Chordata > Ceratodontiformes > Protopteridae > Protopterus > Protopterus annectens. Next base: position 288,750,881 of record NC_056733.1, read on the forward strand.
TTCAGCTGTCCCATGACAGGCTTCCTGAACATCGGATGTGTGTCAGCTGTTCAGTGTCAGCATTGATAACAGTGTCGTTGTGTCATCAAACTACACCTTGTGCATGTTGCCATCATCAGCACTGCTACAGCAACAGCTGACCTGCTGATGTCAGACATTTGTAGCCCATTGTGTTGGACTCCACACTACCAGAATCTGCAAAAGCATTAAATTAAGACACCTGTGACAGTACTGTAATAAAAAGCATCCCAATAGACATGCTGTTATATGACAGAATATAAATACCATATGAATGCCTATATATCTTTCTGTGTAGGACAATGCATTTGCAGATCCAAGGTGCCAGGAGGACAGATGTGCAGAAGTCTCTTGCTAAATAAGTCAAGCCTTATATAAGTTACACTAAAAAGTATAACAATGTGACAGTTAATGCTAACTTGATGCATCCTCTACAGACACTCGTCTAGTCATCACTAGCCCATGTCCCGAATCCAAACCACCACCAAGTATAAGAATATACTCCGTTTCCAAGACAGGGCACCAGGAACTCCTCCACCCCTGTGAGCTACTTCTGTATTGCTGTTCTACCTCCTGTGGTGGACATTTCCATGGCAATCTCCCATACCTTGTTCTTAACATGCAGCACCATATTGCCTACCTTTCATCAAGTCCGGTGTAGACTCCTGATAAGGCTACCCACAGCACTGATGTCCTGTACCACGCCTTGCCACATCTGCTTCTGAATTTATTTATTTTGAGCTGATAGCCCTTTTTCAGCGGAGACCCATGGAGAAAAGCTCCACAACATTTACATTTAAGATTTAAACAGTAAAAAATATGTAAACAATAAGACTTTAACAGTACTTAAAGTTGAAAATATACAAAATGAAATACACAGTTCTGAGTTGAAAAAAGTACAATCTAGAAAATATGTAGGGTGATAGAGTTTACATTGCATATACAATATATAAACAATGAAAGAAAAAGGGGAAGGGTTGTAGATACAGCCAGGTAGTTTTAATAAGAGAAAATATGCAGATGGTAAATTAGTAAGGGTATTTTAGAAAGGGGTAAGAGGCAATAACCCAGTTAAGAGGAGGTAGGTAGACAGATGGTTCTAAAAGTGGCAGGAGCCAGTAAAAGGCAGAGTACTGAAAAAGAAGAGGCTGACAGATTAAGGGGGGTGAGTACAGTGAAATATCCAGTGGCTTCTTAAGTAGTCTTTGGCAGTTGATTAGAATACATTTAGTTATTTAAGGGACTGAATTTCCAGTGGGAGTTTGTTCCAGGAGATGGAATGGTGATAGCTATAGAGGTTTTGACCAATTTTATAAATTTGTAGTAGGTTTTGGTCCAAACTTCAGACAGACCTGGAGGGGGTATATGAGGAGATAAGAGGAGTCAAGCTAGGACAGAAAGATGGTTGGTATAGGATAGAGCGGATAATCAGAATCTGGGAGAAGAGAAGTAGGTGGGGTAGCTCCAACCAGTTTTAGTGTGTTAAAGAGAGACAGTGATGAGATTTATAGCATCGATTAGCAGCAAATCTAGTCACTTTGTTACAGGTATTTTCTAAACTTGGCTGCACTATCTTTGGCCAAGATGCACACCACCAGACTAATTCCTTTTCTAACAGACATATAGTCAGTATGCTACTTCATACTCTCTCTGCTTCATAACTTACACTCCTAATTCCTTCACTATGGAACTACACCAAATAAAAATAAATAAATAAAAAATAACTACAATGCATGGACTCTTTTATAGTTCTGACTTTATAATGTATGTAATGATCTATAAATATTGCTTGCAAATGTGTTGTCTTCTGATTAATTGTTATAGCTGTCTTAATTGCATCTGTATCACTATGGAGCTTTCCCCCAGGTCTCTACTGAAAACAGGTTACCCACTCAGTCAAACTTTCCCAATGAACAAATCTATAGTGTGGACCAGGAAATTTACCCTTTTCCTCACTGTAGTGCAATCTCAGAGTTGGTTTATATAATTTGCAGGTGGAGTGGGGGGGGGGGTCCAGGGGAGCTTGCCCCCCTGCAAAATGTAAAAAAAAGTTGAACATATCTGCAAATTATAAATACGTACTCCAAGATCACACTACAGTTAGGAAAAGGGTAGATTTCCAGATCCACATTGTACCACAATCTGTATTATTAAATATATATATCTAGTTTGATGTTCTAACTTCTGAGCTTGTGCACTGTTGGTCTTCTAAACATTTGTTCTTCTCAACTTGATTTTGTAAATTTCAGTTATGTGTGGATATGATCTACTGAAGTAGATCCATATATTACACACACACACACACACACACACACACACACACACACACACACACACACACATGTGTGTGTGTGTGTGTGTGTGTGTGTGTGTGTGTGTGTGTGTGTGTGTGTGTGTGTGTATAGACGGCTACAGTAACACCTCAGTCTTCTGGAAGGGGAGGCTTTCCAGTTGTTATCTTTCTTGTGGGCCCATGACAAGATGTGCACATCTATATTTTACACGTCAGCCAGTGTAGGTGAATGGCTGTGTGCGCATTTCACATATGATGGCACACTGCCCCCCCCCCCCCAGTCCCATAAGATGCTCAACAACCTGTCCCCTATTTTGATGTGACTATCCTCCTTTCCTATACAAACTACAGCTTTGAGCTCATTATTATGACAGCCCTACCTACATCAGCATATTGAAATCTTGTAATAAACTGCACACCCTGTCCACCTGCAAACAAATGTGCATTGCCATGCTTCACCCAATATACTGGGTCACTTTGTCCTGTGTGACATACCCTGCCCTATGTGCACATTGCCACTGGTGTGCCCCAAACCTCAGACTGACATGGCAGTGTCATAGCATTGTGGCGTGCTCCCACTCCCACATATACCAATTTTTCTATATCCCAGCAATTGTATTAATTTATTTACATACATTTGTTAACCAGGTAACAGCTCTTACTCTGGACTCTATTATGGTGAGGGAAGAAGCAAAGGAGCATTGTATCCCAGCAGAATGAAGCTGTTGCGAGACCAGCACTAGTAGTAGCCATGCAGTAGCCATTTATGACACTCCCCTCTTTTCATCATTCTTGACAAGCTAAGTCTTTGTTTTCAGTAAGTACTGCTTGATTTGTTTCTAACTTCAGAATATCTGCCTAAATACTCATCCATAAATCATCAGGGTATACTTACTAGTCTCCCTTCAGGTGTTTGGCAGTGTCCTGTGTAGACACAGACACCTCAAGTGTCATTTTTCCTGTTAAAAGCATGATTGAAATTTCACCAATACCCAGTTGCAAACAGGACAACTAGTTTGCAGTGAAACGCACTGCCCCCAGTGTTGCAAACGGGATACTCCTGACATTGCTATATATTCTCACTCCAACTATCTAATCAATAAAAAAGGTCTGTTGCCATGAATATGAACCTTCCAACTACCTCCATTACTAGCTTGGTGGATATGAGCATCCTGAGGTAATGTAGAAATTGCTTCATGTTTACTGACAACCAGTTAATTCTCAAACAAACTGATAGGATATGTGAGATATATATTTGCACAATGTTACTGGAGGCAACACTCTTGCATAAAAGTACTCCTAATGTCAATAAGGCATTCAGTAGTACACGCTGCACCCATCACATACAATACAAAACAGACATATAGACCCACATATGCTGAGGCACTTAAATGTAACCTTCCTAAACCCCAAAGACCGCCTAGATGAAGTACACGTAACAAATACCCTCAGCAGCCCCAAATGTACTCTTTCAAAACAACACCCAAATCAACACATACAGCCACATCTCATGAAGCCTCTACTTCTAAGACCACAAGGCAAGCCACCACAGAATCCATCATTCTGGTCATTGGTGATTCCATAATGAGACACACTGATGTCACTCTCACCAGGCTGAATAAGGAGAAAGTCACGGTCAGTTGCTTGTCAGGGGCTATGATCTACCACATTACACACATACATAGGTCACTGGACCACAAGTACCAGTATGACTCAGTCATAGTCCATGTGTGTATAAATGACCTGAGATTTACTTCCCTAGACTATATGAAGATAAGACATCATGGAGCTCTCAGAATATTTGTCTCAAGCTGGTACGAGCCTAGTATTGAGCAGCATTTTACCTTCTCCAAGGATGATGCCACAATACGAACAAAAGATGACTGACTAATAATTGTCTGATTTTCTGGTGTCATTCTAAGGGGGTGCAATATTTGTCAGCATGGAAGGAGATGGTCAACAGACCATGCTGCTTTGCCAGGGATGGTCTGCACCACTCCCCCTGTAGGCTTTTGAATATGAGCTAAAACATTGTCATCCCCCCATAGTGCATTTTTAGGCAACGCCAAACTAAGAGTACTTCCAACATAGCAAATCAAAACCAAGAAAATATAACGGTATTATTGTTTATCGTTAGGAGTCTAAACAAAAAACTCCACCCTAGAGAATGCTGATGTCTGTGAGGTCAATGAGACATGGTTTAAAGCCATGGACAGCACACCGACAGTGCAAGGTTATAATGTCTTCCACGCATGTAGACTAGCTGCTACACAGAAAGGGACTAAAGGTGGAGGTGTCTTGATTTACATAAAAAATAAAGAATACCTCAAGGCTGGTCAAACAGGACGGTGCACTTGAGCTTCTTCGTGTACAAATCACCACTGGTAAATTCCAATACCACTTCCTTGCAAGCTATAGGACTCCCTCTGTGACCCAGGAAACTCATAACATGTATTTAAACTTGTTGGAAACACTCACCATGCAACCCAATACCATATTCATGGGTGACTTTAATTACCCCATTATTAACTGAGAATCCTATATGACATCACACATTCAGGCACAGAAATTCCTGGATTTTGTAAAAACAAACTCCCTGGACCAGATTGTCAATACACCAACCAGGTGTGCAATCATGCTGGATCTTGTCCTCACTAATATGGGCAAGTGGTGCACAGCCCCTAGTGGAATGTCTTCTATAGTAAGGTCAGCCCACAAAATGGTCTTCTTTGAAGTAAAAATAAAACCTGGACCCCCAGCTAACCCTGGAATATTCAGGACCTACTGTAAGGCAAACTTCCAATCTGGCAAACGTTCAAGCCCCCATAAACCCTGCAGAAATGTTAAACCAAAAATAGAAAAAACACCACACTGGAGGCAAAAGTAATATAGTAGGCGCTTTTGTTTACTAGAATAAGTAAACTTCTTCAGCTGGTGGTGCTGCGGTAGCATTGTCTCCTCACAGTTAGACGTTGCCCGTTCGATTCTCAGTTAGAGCGTCTTCTGTGTGGTGACATGCGTGAATGGGTGTTCCTTCGTTGAAGGTTGTGCGTTAGGCCCTGCAAGCCAGCACGTAAAACTCTACTGCCAATCATTAGCGGACCGGAGTTCCGCTGTGGCGACCCCTAACCGGGAAAAGCCGAAAGACACAAACAAAGTATGAGTTAGTTAACTTAGAAGACAGCAGTGTTGTAAATTAAAAATGTACAGAATAATTACATAGTTTTTAAACACCTTTATTGAATTGTCCAAACGATAACCAAACACCAAAGAAATAGTAACAAGCACAATGGGACTGGTCGCTGAGTATAGTAAATCCACAGAAAGTCGCAGATAGACACTCTTTAAAACCAACTAGTAGCGTTTATTAAAGGGTAAAATAACATAGAATCTCCTTCACGTGAGCGCTTTCGTTTGGCTCATGCCAAACTTTTTCAAAACAGTAACAGTCGCCAGCAATACAATTAAATATAAATACTAAAATACCATCAATTAAATAATTAATGTATGTGGCATAATCTTTTAACCACTGCACTGCTGAACTAAAAAGAGCAAGACAGGAATGGATCATAAACAAACAGGAAACAATGACATTCTGAAACCTGTAAGGAATCTTAAACAATATTCACTAATGTTGAGTTCATTAACCTGAACATGTAACAAATCTATAATTTGATAAGTGTGTATAGTATATTGTTATATAATATAATACATCAGAATAACTCTAAATAACTAAATCTCATGACTAAGCTATAATATATATATATATATATATATATATATATATATATATATATATACAAATTTAAAAATAGTATAATAAATATTAATATATAAAAAATATTAAATATGTGAAATTATAAATTACTACAAAACCACATAATATATAAGATACAAACCAAACAGTAACAATATATAATTTGATATTCTAAAATAAAACTGGTCTATCTTGATAAAGTTTTTAATTTTAAAATGCTACTAATGGAAACATGATTATTCATACCTGGCCAATTGTTGGAATTTAGTCTCAACTGCATTTCTAATTCATGTTTTTCCAAGAGTGGTTGCCATGCCCCCTCTCTAACATCTAGTTTTATTACATCCAGTACAATAAATTTAAAATTATGTCCCGGATAAAATTTTACATGTTTAGCTAGGGCGTTAAACTCATTTTCATCTCTTATTGCCCTTATGTGTTCTCCTATACGTTCTTTTAATTTCCGTTCTGTTTTCCCCACATAAAACATGGGGCAAGACTGGCAGAAGGCACAATACACTACTCTTTCTGTAGAACAGCATGCTTTGTGTTTCAATATAATTTTATTGTTAGAAATAGTTAAATTATTCGTCTCAAAGACGAACTTACAAAACTTACATTTACCACATCTAAAAGTTCTACCTGTCACATTGTTCTTGTGACTTTCAAAAATATTTTTCATATTCTTGCCCCTTTTATATACTATTCTAGGTTTTTCATCCATGATACTGTATAATGTCATGTCATTCATAATAATCTGCCAGTTTTTATTTATAATTTGCCTAATAATATTACTATGAACGCTATAATTCGTAATAAAAGCATTTCTAAATTCTTTAGAATTATTTACCACATTATTAATCAATGAATTATTCTCATTCATTTCAATATTTTCCATATCAGGTTGAACTAAAGATTGATTTAATGATACTGTTTCTGTATTCGTATCAACATTGCTGTGTTCCAAACATGATTCTATATGTTCCAACAAGGGTCTATAGAACAATCTCTCCCGCTTATTAGTGACTTCACCCATGACTTCATTGATTAAAAAATCTGGGTAGCCTCTATTTTTGAACATAGTCGATAACAGCTGACATTCAATCAGGAAATCTTCCCATTTGCTCACCATCCTTGCAGCCCTCACAAACTGGCCTTTTATTACCGCCTTTTTTTGAGGGAAAGGATGGCAGCTGTTATAATGTAAGAGCATGTTACTATAAGTTTTCTTGCGGAAGATTTTCGTTTTGTATGCCTTGTTCGACCTATCTTTCTCTAACCATACATCCAAATAAGCTATGTTACTAATGTCATATCTTGCCGTAAATTTTAAAAAGGATATTGTTCCATTTAAATAACCTAAAAATTCATCTAACAGCTTACTATTTCCAGTCCACACAATAAAAATATCATCCAAAAAGCGGAGGTAAAGCTTACAATATTTAAAATAATTAGAATTAAAAACATGATCATATTCCCACGTATACATCACAGTGTTAGCATACAGTCCACCGCATGGCGACCCCATTGCTACCCCTTCTTTTTGTAAATAAATATTTTTGTTAAAATAAATAAAATTGTTCCTAAGCACTATATCCAACAATTGCTCATGTAAATTTATTATATCATTACTAATGCCCTTTCTTGTATAATAAGTATTAAACTTACTAATACCATCGCTATGAGGTATAGATGAATACAGGTCTTTAACATCTATAGTGACCAAGAAATCTTCTTCATTGTAAACAAGGAAATTTAAAATACTTAAAAAAATGCCACAAATCCTTTAATAAATGTTTTTCTGAATAAATGTAGTTTTTTAATTTATTATCTATAAATTTTGCTATGGGGTAAGTGATGGACCCCTGTGCATCGACAATAACTCTAAAGGGTGGACATGTCTTGCTCTTTTTAGTTCAGCAGTGCAGTGGTTAAAAGATTATGCCACATACATTAATTATTTAATTGATGGTATTTTAGTATTTATATTTAATTGTATTGCTGGCGACTGTTACTGTTTTGAAAATGTTTGGCATGAGCCAAACGAAAGCGCTCACGTGAAGGAGATTCTATGTTATTTTACCCTTTAATAAACGCTACTATTTGGTTTTAAAGGGTGTCTATCTGCGACTTTCTGTGGATTTACTATACTCAGCGACCAGTCCCATTGTGCTTGTTACTATTTCTTTATTGAATTGTCACTTGTGACATAAGACAACCTTATATTTATATAAAAGTAATCAACCCATATTAACAAGCTAAAATTTGCAAACATTATACATAAATATATTGATATATATAAAATAATTTATGCAACATTACATAAAATATTCAATTCCTGCGTTCTCTCAAACCTCATTCCTCCTCCAAAACATTTTTCTGTATGTATTATTCCCACAATTTCCTTTTTTTTCTGTGTAATTTACTCCTATCCTTTTCTTAAGATTCCACTTCCTGTTCTTTAATCTCTGCTACAGTATTCACTACAAATATAATTGGGTTAGATTTTTTTTCCATTGTCTAGTAATTTCAATTAAACTTACCAAGGTGTTACTACATCTAGGCAATTAAGATCCTTTATCCCAGCTCAAAAAAATATTTCCTTAGTTACACTCATTTGCTTGCCTGGTATTCCTGACAAAGTACTCTGTAGGGAATTATTAGTGTCAGCTAACTCATTACACTCCTAAAACATATGTTACAGTTACCTCTTTCTTTCCCATCACACTTCCAACATTTGCTATCTACCTGAGGAAAAATTATTTGGAGTCTAATTGGAGTATAAAAGTATTTCTGCAAACACTTCAAGGCCAAAATCCTAAATCTTCTACATTTTGTTGCATATTTGGGACCCATGCATATGTCCTTCCATTGTTTCTTTGTGAAACTGCATATATAATCTTTATTCACAATCTTTTCTGACCTCTTCTGATTGATTCCTACAGGTATTGTGAAATGTTTTATCTGCCCTATTAATTATCTCTTTTTAACAGCAGCTTCTGTTCTAGATTCAATTAAAAACTCAACCAGCATAGGTCTTTCATTTAGGATTCCCATATCCTTTTGTTTATACACTGACATCAATTCTTGACAGGATAGGCAGTCACCAGCCTGCAGTCCAAATATCTTCTTAGCCTTTTCCCATTCTATCAACTTTCCATCTCTGATTATTTGTTCCCAATACCTTAGTTTCTTTGCAGCTTCCTCCAGTAAATTCCAGGCCCTTCTTGTCTATTCTCTGTGCCCTAATTGCTGACATCCCTATCAGCAGAATCACCATTCCCTATTATCATGTTGGCTTAGTTCTTGACATACTTTCTACTATTTTATGAACATAATATTCTGTATGACTATAGTGATAAACCAAGATGCTGCCAGCCCAGCTAGCTGAAATTTTGTAAATAATTATATGTCACTTGAAAATATTAATATGATTTATACAGAAATGTGATACTGCCAGACCAGCTAGATAGAATTTTGTAAATAATTCTATGTCATTTGTGAATAGTAATATGATTTGTATGCTTGCCTTAAAAATGTAAGAAAACTATATGGTCTGTACTGAGCTTCAAGATTGTAACCACATATGCACCCTGCTGGAAAAAAAAAACAGTAATGTGTATAAACTATATACCAATGCAAATGTATGGTTTCATAGCAAAAGTTGGACTATACAGAGTTAACTTGCAAAACTCTAAGAAAATAAGTTGATAAGTAAAGAGTTTTATGATGTCTTATAAAGTTAGTTTATTTCAGCTAAGAGACATGATGTCTAGGCTAGGGGCTTTTTTCTATTGTCTGGAAACAGAGGTAAGACGAAAAACACAACAAGTCACTATTAAAACAAACACTGGAACCAGCTGAGAGAGTCCAACAGTCCTTGTAGATGTTACAAAATTCACTGGTCAGTAACCACGCAAGAACCACCAGGTAGAATAATTCCAGGACCAAGATTTATTTAAAGCGCTTTTCGTTTGCGTAGTGAGGGTTCTGAAGAAGTTTGCTCACTAGGCAAACGAAAAGCGCTTTAAATAAATCTTGGTCCTGGAATTATTCTACCTGGTGGTTCTTGCGTGGTTACTGATCAGTGAATTTTGTAACATCTACAAGGACTGTTGGACTCTCTCAGCTGGTTCCAGTGTTTGTTTTAATGGAAACAGAGGTAATTACAGGTTTCCAAGGTAATTGTTTTACGACTTTCAGTTTCAGGCAAACTTCTAAGAGAGAATTGTCAGCTTCTGAGGGATAAGTATTTTTAACAGAGACGTTAAAAATTTAAGTTCCTGCTAGCCTGGGAAACTTGGGCAGAGGTGCCAAAGAATGATGTAATCTGAGATGATTCAGCAGTAATATGTATTATTAATGTAAGAACTATGTCAGAGAGAAAGAGTGCATTTTGCATCTCGTCTTGGATCTGAAAACATTCCACTCACTAGCACTTGTCTTGTTCTGTAAGTAAGTTATTTAGGTACAGTGATTTCTCATAGAGATAGAAATACAGTAAAATTAGTCTAGCTGTTTTTATATTTATGTGAGACTGTCCAACAATGTTGTTTTAAAATATTCCTGTGATTTTGAACTCTGTTGTCACTGTGTTGAGTTAATGAGTATTGTCTTGTGTTATTATTATTTATTATTAAATATATTTACACTTTTTTAATTGTGGTTGGTTTTGTGTAGAGATATTTAAGCTCCTAGAGTACTTTCATGTATTTGGTGACACTTTATAGGCTACTCCTACATCGTCTTAGCCTTGGATACACTTATTATTTGGATAATAGTAACATTGCACAGTAGAACTGGACACCCTTTGGTAAGGGCCTTGATAGTAGCTGATAAGAGTGTTTGATGGCAGTTGTTACTATCTTATAGTCTGGGCAGAAAGGGGCATAGCTAGTGAACTTGTGCCAGCCTTCCCCAGGAGTTTCTGTGTGTTTGTATACAAGTCAAATCTCAAAGTGTGTGAGCGTCAGCTACTTGGGGAGGGACATGAAGCACTGGTTGGACAGAGAGGGTGCTGGAGGTTTTGACTTGACCACTCAGCTGAGCTCTTAACCTTATAGCTGTGCCAGTGGGGAGTCATATTGGGGATTCAGTGGGGAGTCTTATTGGGGATCTGGACAGAGAGGGAGAAACCAGCCCCAGACTGACTGTGATCTCTGTGTGCCCTTAAGAGAAATTGTACTTTACTGTGTGTGTGTACTGTTCATCCTCCCAATGTGCACATCCCTCACTGCTATTAGTGGTGAGGATTGAGGCTCCTTGATTACTGGGCCACCGCACGGGTGTCACAACTATTATTATTCTCTTAAGAATTTACATCCAAAATCCCATTCTTACCTTATTTTTTGAATTGCCTCCCTGCTTCATTATTATCTCTTTCCACTTTGAATTGTATCTTTCTGCTTCTGTTATGTATAACAGCCTTAACTGTGTAGCTCTAAGCTATTCTTTAAAATCAGGTAATCCTAAACCTCCTTGTTCTGTTGGGAGGATCAGCTTATCTCATTTGACTTTTGCCCTCTTCACTTCCCAAATAAAATTCCTTCAACTCTTTTACTATCTACAACTTCTCCTCTGGTTGACAAAAATATACCTGATCAATGTATAAATCTAAAGGGACTAAAAGCATTTTTACTGCTTACATATTGCTATCCATATCCATAGGAAGAGCTTTCAGTTTCCTAGTTTTTGTATCATCTTTTGCTTTGTCTCTTTCCACATATCCTTAGCTACCAGAACAGAATCCTTTTCTTAATCTACACTCCTAAATACTTAATTTTATCATGACCCCATAAATATGAGTATTGCTGAACCAATTCATGTGTGAGTACATAGTTTATAGCTTTAGCCTTTTTTTATCTTTATTCATTTTATATCCCTAAAAAACCTCAAGCTGTCTCACAATACTAAGATGTACTTTTCTGGTTCAATCAGGTACAAATAATATAACCTGCAAATAAAGCCAACTTTCTTGAACATCATACCAATTATATCCCTAAATTTCTGAGATCCTTATTTTCTTTGCCAATGATTCTAAGTATAACACAAATAACAAAGGAGAAAGAGGATGACCCTGACTGGTTCCTTTGTTCAGATGCAACTTATCAGTGAGGAACTACCCCACTTTGATTTTTGCCTTCAATCCCTCATATATCCTTCTAATTAAACTTATTATTGTATCATGAAATGCAAATGCTTTCATTGCCCTGCTCATAAAATCCCATCCTACTCTTTTGAGTGTTTTTCTACACCTAGATCCACCAATAACAGCTGTATTTTCTTATATCCTGTTTCCATCTTGATCATTATTGTTCTGTTAATGTTGTCAAATGTTTGCCACCCCTCCACAAAAACACAATGGTCCATGTCTAACCTGTGCCATTGTTTTAGCTATTATAGACAAAAACACTTTATGGTTTAAAATTGAAATGGGCCTATATGAAGCTGGATCAGATGGGTCTTTTCTTTACCATCTTTAGATATTACAGCCACTACAGCCTTTTTCCAGAATGCTGGTGCCTCCCCTCCTTTTAAAATACTGTTAAACAAAACCTTCCAGATCTTTATCACTTATGGCCTCCTAACTTCCAAACTTCCAGTGGAATACCATCTATTCATGGAGACTTTCTTGCAGATTGGTTGTTCATCATAATTTTTATCCAGTCTTCTCCTATCTTAACTATTAGCTGTTGAGCCTCATCTAGCTCTAACCTTGGCATATTTAAGTCTTCCATAAATATTTCCATTTGCGATTTTTCTTGATTTCCTCACTTCTCTGCTTTATACAATTTTTCTTAAAATTTCTAAAATTTCTCTACTACCACTACAGGATCTCTGATTATTTTTCTCATTATAGGTTCCCTAAGTTGGCAAAAAAAACGTCTACTTTCTGTTGCCTGTCATTGTCCCAAAAGTTTTTGTGTACTGGAGTTATTATCAAAAAAGGTTGCTTAACAGCAATCGTTCTAAACTCATGCATATTATCCAGGTACTCCCTTATTTTCTCTTTAGCACTCTGCAACTGCACCTATTCTTGTTCTGTGAGATTCCTCTTATTTTGTAATACTTTAACCTTTGTCAGTTTTTGTTATTACGTCTTAACCACATCTCTTTTTCTTTTATTTCTACCTTATTTTTAAAATCCATTTTCATTTCATCCAGCTCACTATCTATAACTTCTGGAGTACTTTCTATTTTCCTCAATAACTCCTGGATATTTTTTACTACCCATTCCTTAAATTCCTCTCTTTTTCACAGGTAGGTGGCGAAGTGCCAGTGTCTGATCTTTACTTCATTGCCCTGCATTTTTACCTTGGTAATTATTGACACATGATCTGAAATAGTTATTGGATGTGTACCAAAATTCTCAATTAAATGTATACATTTCTGTAAAATATAATTTCTGTCTATTCTAGCCCACTCATTGTACCTTGGGGAATAATATGTAAATTCCTTCCGAGTTTCAACTACTAAATTTGCTTCTTTCATACCAAATGTTTTCATAAATTTCTTCAGAAGTCTATCGTCTTTTGTTATATTTTCCTTTTTAGCCCCTCCAGATACATCCTCATTGTTGCAAATCAAATTCCAGTCCCCACCTATAAGTAATAATCACTGCTGAAAGCTGATTATTTCTCCCAAAAATTTGTAAGCTCCATGATAACAGTTTTAGGTGGACTATAAACACATGCCAGTGTAATCCTCAATCCTTGCCAGTAGCCCCTTACTACTACAAATATGCCATTATTATCTTTTTCTCTCTTCTATCACTACTGGAGCACCTCTATAAGTATCCCCCTTTTCCTTTGTCCCTGATATTCTGCAAAATATCCATCCTGAAATCCTTTCTTTATTAAATTCACATGCTCATTTCTTTCCAAATGTGTCTCCTGTCACTGCAATTTACATTCTGCATTTCTTAATATAATTATGCTTTCCTTTTTGTCTGTACTTGTGAGACCATTCACATTCCAAGTGTTCCCATTATGGTAAGAAGTCATTATCCCCACCTATTATATATAAAATGTTTACATAGGTTTGGTGCTTTTTAATAAAACTGAAAATGTATGAGGAAGCTAAGTATGTGTACTAAGTGTAATAAGGATGAAATTATCATTTCTTGGTAGGCTGGCTATTTATATCAAAGCAGGTGCACTTATTGTTCATAGGTTTATAGTTTCTTAGTAAGTTTACACCCAAGGACACAACCGAGAAATTAAATCAAGAAGGCCACCAAGAAGCTCAGCTACATCACCAAATGCAGGTGGAATTCTAAAATTGTCCTCCATTAAGTTGATTTTCTCCACATATCTCAGTAAAATTTTACAGTTACCCAGTCAGTCTTCTAGACTGGCTTTAAAGGTTGTTAGGGAGGTAGTCTGCTTGATGGAAAATTGCAGCAAATTTCAGAAATTAAAGGGACATTAAGTTGCAGTTTTCAAAAAAATGAAATTCAGTTTTCATGACATGAAATCCAGAAATTGTGCCCATGAATTGTAAGTGTAATTTCGAGTCTTTAAAGTGATTTTATAATTTCCAAGTAAATCTATATGTGAGGTAAATTAAAATAGATTCTGTGTACAGAATAATCATTAAAGTAAGCTGATAGTGTTTTAAGTAGTAAATATAAAAAGAAATGTAAGTTGTGATGCAAAAGTACTCTAGCAGAGAATGCCAAATTCCATACAAATCCTTTGTTTTCTCCATATTCACACAATCTAGATTTGGGATTTACTAGTGTTTTTCCTAGAAAAAAAGGAAAATCAGGGTCCCTGAAATGAGGACATTGGGTTAGGTATTTGTCTTGCCATCTGGTGTTGATATGGCAGTACAGATTTAGGTCTCTAAAGTGGGTGTTTGCTTCACCACTGCTGGTTATATTTAGACGAAGGAGTTCAAAGAGTGCTGGGTCATTCATAGCTTGGAAAGCTAAGTACAGATCACATCTCAGAAGTGTGCGTGACACTGAATAGAATGATACAACTTTTAGTCTGGCAGAGTAGCAAAAAGGACTGTTACCTGAGATCTTTTTGGAGTAGATACTCTGAAGTTTCTCAAGGGTGCAGTATATGCAATGATGGACCTAATAAGGGATAAATAAAGATAGGGATGACTGCAATTAGGGATATAGACAATTGGCAAGAGGGGGCTGGGATTTATTGGAGAAAACTGGCAAAGGAACCAAGGTATTGGGAGCAAATAACTAGAGATGGGAAGATGATAGAATGGGAAGAAACCAAGAATTTATTTGGATTGCAGGTTAGAGATTGCCTTCTCTATCAGGGACTGATATCAGAGTATAGGCAAAGAGAAGTAAATAGGGGGTCCTAAATGAAAGACAAGCACCGATAATTTATAAGAAAATCTGTCATTAAAAAAGGCATAATTAGTACAGCATATAAAATATTGCATGATTTTCATTTGCATAGATGTATGAGTGCCTGTGTAGTAAGCAATGGTTTAATAAGAATGTTTCTTGTTAAAAAGGCAAGAATTTAATAATTTATGTAATGCTGCTTAGGTTATATGATATGTAGCAATATATGTGAAGTATAACGTTTGTTATGTTAATATAGTTTTATTACTTTTATATGAATGTAAATTTGCCTATGTCACAAGAGATAATTCAATAAAAGTGTTATCTATATGGTAAACAGTAGTGATACTAGATTTACAAGTAAACTATACTGCATTTTTTGGTGTTGAAGGTAAGTCTATGATTAATTAATACATCAATCATTTGTTTGGTCCAGCCTTTACTGCAGAACGTGAGTACGAGAAAGGTATTTAATAGCTGACCCCAGTTTCCAGTCATCAGCGTACTTTGGCTGTATATAAACAAAATAATATAACCAAGCAAGAAATTTCAACCATCTCCCAAAAGAAAATGATTACAATATAACCTGTACAGTGAGCACTCATTTTATAAAATTCATTCCAAATAAACCAAATCACAACATCCAAATAACCATACCAGACTAAAAAGAATTTAACAATCCTACCTTCACCCTACAAGATGTATCTGTACAATTCATTAAAAATATTGGCAAAAATAAAATCCATTACCCTAGTACCAGACAATCTACTGGGAGAACACGTAAAAAGAGCAACAGCTTCAATAGCTTATCCTATATCTATCCTAGTTAACAGATCAATAACAGAGCAATATGTACCAAAATTATAAAAAAGACTACATCACACCACCATCAGCAGAGGTTAAACACTTTAGGCTAATTGCCATACTCTCCCCATTATTAAAAATCACAGAAAAATGCACACTTAAGGAACTATTAAACTACCTCTTACAAAACAATCTAATGTCCCCTGCTCAGCATGGTTTCAGACCAGAGCACAGTACAGAAGCTGCTGTACTAACTTTAGCTAATGCTATTAATCAACAACAAAAGTAGGGGGAACTTAGTTGCTTCCCTTTTTCTGGATCTTCCCAAAGCATTTGACACTGTATTTCATCACTTACTAGTTTAAAAGTTAATTTCACTCCATATTAGCAAGAGCACAATACAATGATTTACCAGCTGCCTTGAAAATAGATCACAAGCAGTAATATTACAAAACACATACTTCACTCCTAGATTGTTTCTAGTCAGAGAATCAGAGGGAACAGTACTGTATTTATCAATTATTTCCAAATACATACCATCCTAGAGCTTAGTTCAATATGCAGATGATTCCACTGTCTTATGCACAATCAAAACAACTGAACAACTTCAAAACACAATACAGCAAGCCCTAACCATCTAAATGGATCCCACTAACAAACCCAAGCTTATCCTTTTTAAAAATGGTAATTATAAACACAGTATCACTGCAAAAATAACTCCATTATTGAACAAGTACAGCATACCAAACTAATTGGTAAATCAAGATTCACATTCAAAATATGACCTTCATATAAACTATGCGATAACAAGACAAAAAAACTTGGAATGCTGCAAAGAGAAAAACAATACTTAACTGGCTGTGCTTTTTATATAACAGCTAGGTTACTACTCTTCCCCACTTTTCTATACTCACCAATAATCTTTATCAACCTACAAAAAAGGCAGATACACAAACTAGAACAAACGTACAACAAAATCATCAAATATGCAGCAAACCTTCCAAATAGAACACATACCATAGTGTCTTAAAAACAAGAGTGGCTAGACCTTTATAACAATCTGACACTCATGCATTTCAAGTTAATGCACAACATATTATATAACCCAAACAAATTTCCAGCAATGAAACATCTTGTCCAAATGTACAGCCCTCCTAGACCACTAATATCACAAGAAAAACAATTGCTACAAATTATTAAATCTACCTGTCATGCTGGTGACAAACTAGTCAGCTCACATAGCAAAATCATGGAATTCATTACCAAAACATGTCAGAACTGACTCAAATTATAAAACTTACACAAAAAAATCTAATTAATTACCTTAAAGAAAAATACAAATTTTACTTGTAAACTCTAAAGCACATCAGAATTATGGGCACCGTTTATACAACTTACAAAATCTATAACTGGTTACAATGTAAGATGCACTTCAAAGGCAAACTAAATATGAAGACCTACAATCAAAATAATCACGTTTTCATAACACCTTTACTATAAATACCATAAACTAGCTAATCATTTCTGCTTAATCTAATATCAGCACTTCAGTTTCTCTAATTAATAACAGAATTCATGCAACCAACCGAATACTCCAATCTCCCTAATAATACATTATAAAAGGAAACAAGAAAAGATGCAAAAACCAGGAACAAAAAAAGCGTAAGACCTCTCTAATTCCGAAAACTCAGACAAACAAAAGTGAACTAAGTGCGAATAGCACCTTTCCTTGAAACAAATGTTCACGTAATGGAAGTGAAATGTTGTCCAAAGCAGCGTTATGAGTTCAGTACAAACTTTTTAATAAATCGTTCAATAAAATCCACAATGGTCAAGCAAAAACTAAATAAACCACAAGCGCTTTCGCCCAGTGATACCGGGCTTTATCAAGTACCAACCAACCAGTGTGGTTTATTTCGTTTTTGCTTGACCATTGTGGATTTTATTGAACGATTTATTAAAAAGTTTGTACTGAACTCATAACGCTGCTTGGACAACATTTCACTTCCATTACGTGAACATTTGTTTCAAGGAAAGGTGCTATTCGCACTTAGTTCACTTTTGTTTGTCTGAGTTTTCGGAATTACAGAGGTCTTACATTATAAAAGGAAATGTATGACTTCAGTTAACTTAGTAATACGGCATATATGTTTTTCCACCTTAAATAGGAATATTTCTTCTTAAATATGATACTACTCAAACATGTAGTGTATACATAATGTATTTGACATTTGTTATCCTTTTTAATGTTTTTAATGCCCACCTGTTATTTTATTTTTTGTCTGATTGTCTGTTTATTTATTTATTTCATTGAATAGTATGGTCTCTCTGTCTCTCTACAGTTAGTTTTCCACCCTCCCTGCCTGTTCTTGTTGTGGTATTAGTCTTGTTGGCATTGGAATTGCCTGCTCCTCCTGTAAATTTGTGTTTGAACACTCCTCCTGGGTCCATCTCATTTGCTCACACAACTGAGTACAGTGAGATCATATTTTGATTTCAGACACTCCTACCAGTCCCATCTCTTCAGCTCTATCCACTGTGTACAGACAGAGCATTTGGGAAGGACAACCCCTGTAGTCTCTTAATTGTGCTGTATTCGATCCCACTCCACTAGCGCAAAAAAAAAAAAAAATACTTTATTCAGCTGCTCTTACTGTAACTGTCTTCTACCTTCTTTATTACCTTAAGTTTGCTGTTCTGTGTGCTCTTAAGTGTTTAAGTGCTCTTATTCTGCATGTATTACTGCTTGTTAGTAGCCTGATTAAAACTGTCTTCTATTCTATGCATCTTAGTTTTGGTTTTAGCACTTGTGCTTCAGACCAGTTATTTTACATTTAGGGTTTTTGTGGACAAATCCTGCTCTCCCTAAGTCCACCAAGTATTCAGCGCCCTGCATTTCTGTGAATTTATACAGAGCTGATATAGCAGAGAGCTAAATTCTCCTGATTGTGAGCAGAGTTGGAACCTTTTCCCATCTTATATTCCAAACTGATAAGTACACTTTTTTGCAACTCAGTTTGCACTGTGCTGTATTTATATATTTGCTGTATTGGTTCTGTCCTTTGTTGTTGCCTACACTTTGTTTCTCAGGGTAGCTCAGAAGCTAGTTTCAGGCGGGGGTTATTGAGTCAGCCCATCTTAACTGTTTGTCATTGCCTGAGGTGTATTTTCTGTGTTGTACTTCCATTGCTAGAATCTCCTTGTGTTCTGACTGAGTGTACTTCTCAAACAATCTGGAAATACAGAGCTGATAAGTATATTTTGGCACTTTTTAACTGTTCAGAGTTCTGCACAGTCTGAATTTTTGCTTAAATGAATTATTTATATATCTGCTGGCATTGTTTTCTGATACTCTAGTGCCTCCATTTTGATTTTCTCCTAATTTTCTGCTTTCTGCACTTGTTTTTAGTCGTTTTTTTAATTTAATTACATTTATTTAAACTGTATTTGCTTTAATACTGCTGCACACTCATGTAAACTAGCTTGCACTGCATTTGAATTGTTTTTACTGCTGTTTTAGCTACTTTTCTGTAAAAAAAAAAAAAAAAAAAAAAAAAAAAAGTTCTAAGCTTGTTTCCTACCTTTCTTGTAACTAGTCTAGCCCAAATTCAGATTGTAGTTTATTGGCCATTTGGTCAAGATTTTCCATCCTTTTCAACTTTCTGTTTTAAAAGCCCACCTTTGTGCGGGTTTACGCGTGTTTAAGCTCTGCCTAGCGGTGCCGAGCTGAGGTAAACTATTACTGGTGCCAGAAAGTCTGCTCTTCAGTTTTTCCCTTGAATCTTGCTAGTTCTTTCTCTCTTGCACTTCAAATAGCTTAATCGCTTTGCAGGTTTTTGTAGCAATTATTGTAGCACACCTAATTGCCTTCAGCACTAGTTGCTCTTCACGGAAATAGCTCCAGTACTTACCAGTTATTACCACCCCTCCTGGCATGATTAAAGGGCAGATCCCTGTGTTTTCTCCTATTAAACTGCTGCACTTGGGCATTCTAAGGCAGTGTAGTAACTGCCTCATGTACACAGACAACCCTCTCCTCTTACCTCCCAACACTTAGACTTGTGAGAGATGCACTTATATCACCAAATTGGAAGCTATGCACTTTCCAGCCAAGACTGGATTAGTTGGTCAAGAGGAGAAGGTCAACACCTGCATCACACCACATGGAACACATAGCCCTCCAGAACACCCACCATCACATCTCTCACATAAAAACACAAACCACACACCCACCTTCGTGGAGCCACTCAATAAAAATTTACCCAAACAGCAGAGACCTCCAAAACAGAAATGCACTCGACCACCACAACACAGCACAAACCACAGGACACATAACTCATCTCCACAGTGTGCCCCTCAACCTAAGTCCCTAAGGCTAAACACCTTGCCCAATACACTAATCATAAGTGACTCAATAGTGAGGCACACAGATGTCCCACTCACTAGGGTGAATAAGGAGAAGGTAACAGTGAGCTATCAGCTGTCTATCAGGTGCCAGAATTCGACACATAACACACACACTCAGGTCACTCCACAACAAGTACAAGTACTTTACAATTCTCAAAACCGAGGTGGAATCCTTCAAAGCCCCCAGGCCACTGGAAAATACGGCCCAAACCGCAGAATCCTTTACAAACGCTTTCTATGGACACCTACAGGAATGCATGGATCATGCTATCCCAAATAAAACCAAGACTCATTCCTCCAAAGGCAGGAGACCTATCTGGTGGACCCCAGCCATAAATAAGCTATACAACAGAAGGAGGAAGCTACTACATGATACAGCAAAATCCCAAAAAGGGAAGGCATCTCTGATCAGTACTAGCAAGAAACTACGATCCCTCATAAAATCATCTAAGGCCAGCTTCAAATGAAAAATTGCACAAGATGCTAAAGATAATCACAGTTACGTCAGGAACCTGGGTGGCAACTCCCAGATATGCTCTGAGTTAGTTCAAAATGACAAAAAATACACTGAACCCACAGACATTGCCAACATCCTGACAGACAGGTTCAGTGCAAACTTCTCCCCCCCTTCCCCCCCAAAAGAGCAAATGTCTATCCCAACAGAGTGTAGCCTCCCTGACATCACAGATGTGCACAGGTGAGAGCTGCCCCCTCCAAAGCAAAAAACACAGCATCAATGGGACCGGACGGTGTCCCGGGCTGCGTCTTACATGAACTCCAAGAAGAACTGAACCCTCACATAAAGTCACTGTTCAATCTCAGCCTTACTACAGGATATGTACCCAAGGAATGGCGTACAGCAACAGTGGTCCCACTCCACAAAGGTGGTGCCACAACGGACCCCGGAAACTATCGCCCTATAAGCCTGACAAGCCTGGTCTGCAAAGCTATGGAGCGTATCATCATGAAACTCATAAACAAAGACATTCGGAACCTCCAAACACTGCATCCTACCCAATTCGGCTTTGTTAAGGGCAGATCTTGCCTCTTGAACCTGGTCAACTTCTTTGAAACAGTCACCAAGGCCATAGATGAAGGGAAGGTAGTCTACACAGCCTACCTGGATCTCGTAAAAGCCTCCGACACAATACCCCACTCGGGCATCATAAATAAGCTCACCAGCTTAAATATCAACCCCTATGTCACAAGATGGCTTGCAAACTGGCTCAGAGATAGAACCCACATGGTCAGAATTGCAGGTGCCATGTCAGACTCTAAACCAGTTACAAGTGGTGTCCCACAAGGCTCAGTCCTGGGACCTCTCTTGTTCGGTATATATTTCTCTGAGGTACAGGCTAACATGGGAGGACTATGGCTGACCAAGTTCGCAGATGACTGCAAACTGGGTGCCATAATCGACTCGCCGACTGACACAAGCATCCTCCAAAAGGGTCTCACAGAGACGGATAACTGGTGCCAGAGCCATGGCCTAAAGCTAAATGCCAAAAAGTGCATAGTCATCCCCTTTGGGAAAAACAAAGTGCCCACAAATTACCACATAGGTGGTAATCCATTAAGTACGGAAGAAGTAATTAGGGATTTGGGGACCCAAGTAGATAGCAATCTCTCCTTTGACAATCACGTTGCCAAAGTGGTTAGAAAGCCCTTCTATATAGCTGTAGTAAGAATCTTTGTGTTCAACATCTTTGTATCATGTATAGTAAGGGTTAAAATGTGAAATTGCATTGCGTGCAAAGAAGCAAGTTAAAATAAGCTGTTTTTCTTGTAAAGAATTTGCTGACCAAAGAGGAATGCACAGATGTTACCTTGGTCCAGGCACAAGCTTATCTTGTGACTGACCTCTGACCATCTAAGGCTCCAGTATGTGAATTTATAGCCTTGACTGAAATTCCTTGTCTAGTAACCAGCTACTGTGTACGTGCAGAGAAGGGTATAAAACCCATGTGAAGTGTACAGAAATTAGACTGCTGACATACCATGTACTTTGTAGCATGTCTCCATGCATGTAAAATAAACCTTTTTGCTTATTTTTATCTGCGTGATTCTTCCAGTATATGTTAAGAGTACAAAATCTTTTGACATTTCTGGTGCCCAAGAACGTGGGGCCACCTCTCCACGGTACGAATCGCATAAGAGGGACTGAAAAACCTGTACAGGAGGGGAGAACGAATCTCGGGCTCCCTTGAACGGAAAGACCTCCGACAAAGAAGTCGTAAGTAGAGGCCAGTCATTCTTAGATTTGATCCGTGGGACGGTGACGAACGGGGCGGAAGGTCCGCAGTAAGGTAAGCTTTTACATTTATAAAAGTACTTTTTTTTAAGGGACTAGTCATAAAGGAATTTTTTTTGTTTAAATTTTACAAAAGACCGGTAGAGATCTCAGGAAAAGGAAACAGTTTTTCTTTTAAATAAGAAAAATGGGAATAGGAAGCAGTTGTTGTGCTAGTAAGGGCTGCTTAAATAAAAGGACTGAAGATGAGGAATATATGTTTAAATTACATCCAAAAAGAAAAAAAAAAAAAAAAACTTAAAATACATAAAAAATGAAAGACAAGTTATGGATTTAGTGGTAACTTAAATAGATCAGAATGTCAAAATTTGGTGAGAGATCTGCGTAGGGACGCAGGAGACAAAGTTAAAAATCAAGTAAAGATGGGATTCCCTCAAGCACAGAAATGGTTAAAAGAAGCTAATAAGAGGCATAGGGAACAATTTTCGAATAAGGAAAGTGGTGGCTCGAGTGCAAAAAGGTGCATTTTTTGTCCATAAAGAAGATGACGAGACATCTGTTGTCTGTCGTAAACCGACAGCCCCACCCTTGTATCCAGAAGTCCCTAAAGAAATGGTCGGTCCATCCCAGTATCAGGAAAAAGAAACAGAAAATCAAGAAAAGGTGTCCTCCGTAGTTTTACAGGAGGCAGAGAAGCAGGGAAAAATACCCTCCGTAGTTTTACAAAAACAAGCAGAGGAGACTCTGGAACTACGTAACCGTAGTATAGACAAATCAGAGTAAAAACAAAAAGAAGCTAAAGTACATACCCTGTCCACAGACTCATATCCCCTTACATGCAGAAAAATATCTTGAGGAAAAGAAAAGAAAACAGGCTCAAACCTTTACAGTGAGCGCGGATGAAACACTTATGTTAATGTAAGCTCCGTCCAACAGAGGTAGAGGAAGGGGACGGGTTAGAGGCAGAGGGAGTGGGAATGTAGGACATTTTGAAGATTATGAAGGCAGACAAAAGAGGGGGAAATGTTTTAAATGCAGTAAGAAGGGGCATTTCGCAAGAGATTGCCGGAATCCCGGGAAATCCGTTGCTGCTCCAGATCATGGTTCAGCATGACTATATGATGGCAGCACGGACGAACCGGACCCAGGTGCTGAGGTCGACTGGCAAGAGTCAGTAATACAGAATGAGGATGATTTTGAGGATGTGAATAAAGAAGGTAAAAGGGAATGTGCAGGATGGGAACATGAGATAACTGATTTTTCAGAAAAAGATGAATATCAGGTTGTTAGCTTGACAGCTCTAGCTATGACTATGCAGTTAGAAGTGCAACCGGTAATCATATTACAGGTTGAAGGGAGGGACGTAGAATTTCTATGTGACTCAGGGGTTTCTAGGACCTTATTGAAACACACTGCAGTGCCGTCCAATGTGACTACTGATGACTATGTATTAGTCAAAGCGGCCGACGGCCGCATTTATAAGGAACCTTTGTCTAAACCTTTATGGTTTACGGACCCTGAAACTAATCAAACTATTAGATTCCGGGTGATTGTCTCCCAGATTTGCCCTGTCAACCTATTAGGAAGGGATTTGATGCATGTTTTTGGGATAGCAGCGGTACCAACTACATCAGGAATCTTGGCTAAGCGTATGGAAATTCAGGGTGAGATGTTGCAGGTAGGGCAAGGGGATTTACATTACTGGTATAGTAATGATCTTATTGAAACAGGACCACAAAGCGTGGTCAATGAGTTAACTAACCTAGCTTTGAGCAAATATAGTACGGCTATTCAGTTACCAGAGGCTGCCAAACAACTACACTGTACAATGTATTAACAGGAAAAATGTGGGACCTGATCCCAAGTATGAGGAACAATTTTTTAAACACAAGGTGACCAGGATACTATTACAAAATCTTTATTGGGACAGGGCAGGGAACTCCGCAGTTATTTGTAGTCTCACAAGAGACATGCAACAGCTTTTTCAAAATGCCTCAATCCCACATGTATCTGTGACTAGGGAAGAACAAACGGCATGGTATATAGTTGGGAAAAAAGTTACCGATTGGTCAAAGATGACACCAGAACAGCTGGCAGGTAAGGGGGTTCAGGTACAGAAGTTAAATTGGGTGACCCAGGCCAGACCAACGGTACATCTTCGAGAAGATCGGTTAACACCGACAGGAGGCATGCCATCCTGACTATGCTTTCTGACCCCACAAGAAGAATTGAAACTACAGTCAGTACCAAAATCCTTATGGTCCCTAGGACAGCACAACATTGGGCTAATAAAAACAGCAGGACAGGTTAAAATAACTCCAAAATCCGATTTTAGACCTCATAAGCGTCAGTATCCATTAAGTAAAAAGGCAGAAGAAGGCATTTTTCCAGTGATCACGGCTCTACTGAGAGCTGGGGTTTTAATTCCATGTACAGATTCACCGTGTAACACACTCTTGTTCCCAGTAAGAAAACCGAACGGGACATGGAGAATGGTACAGGATCTGCAGGCTGTAAATGCTGCTGTAGTGCCAAGGGCTCCTGTGGTCCCAGATCCATCTGTTTTGTTAAATGATATCCTTCCCACGGATAAGTATTTTTCTGTTATTGACATTAGTAATGCATTCTTTTCTATTCCCCTACAGGAAGATAGTAGGTTTTGGTTCGCCTTTACGTTTATGAGCAAGCGGTACACATACACACGACTGCCGCAGGGATATTGTGAAAGCCCTACAATCTTTTCGCAAGAAATGTTGACAAACCTGGCACAGTTTCAACCAGATCATGGCTGTCATCTACTATTGTACGTGGATGACATCTTACTGGCTGCACCCACGGAGGCTGTCTGTGAGTCCGAAACTATTCAGTTATTGCATTTTTTGGCGAAAGAGGGACATAAGGTAAATAAATCTAAATTACAATTTTGTAACACTGAAGTACGGTATCTAGGCTATACCATTTCATTTGCTGGTAGACAACTTGATAACTATAGAAAAGAAGCCATTTTACAGGCACCAATGCCCAGCACAAAAAAAAGAAATGATGTCATTTTTAGGAATAACAAATTTTTGCCGTAGTTGGATTCCCAACTATGCAGAGGAAGTAAGTCCACTTTTGGAACTTATTTTCGCACTTCCCATGGCAGCACATGACGCGCTGCAATGGACGGATAAGGCAATACAGGCATTTATTAGGGTAAAGCAATTGATAGCAGGATCTGCAACACTTAGCTTCCCTGACTATACAAAACCTTTTGTTCAGACAGTAGATTGTAAGCAGGGCTTTATGACATCGGTTCAGTTGCAAACCTATGGAGATAAGTTGAGACCATTAGCTTTTTATTCTAGTAAATTGGACACAGTGGCACGATTTTTGCCACACTGTGTACAAGCAGTAGTCGCAGCTACACAGGCTGTGCAAGCATCTGCGACTCTAGTTTTGTTTCATGACCTTACCTTATGAGTACTGCACTCTGTCGCGGTAATACTACTACAGGATAAAGTTACCGTTTTCTCTCCTAGCAGACACTTATCCTGCATGACAACGTTACTATCACAACCACACATGACCATTGAGCGATGCACCACTCTTAATCCAGCCACGCTGTTACCTACAGCTGACGATGGTGCCCCTCACATGTGTTTAGATTTGATACACTCTAATGTCTTACCAAGACCAGACCTTAAGGACCAACCTTTGGCAAATTCAGATTGGACCCTGTTTGTAGATGGGTCAGCACGTAAGAATGAGGCAGGTATCACACAAGTGGGGTATGCAGTCACAACTGAGACTAAGGTACTGGAGGCAAAACCCCTCCCCAGGAACCTGTCCGCACAAGCGGCGGAATTGACTGCTTTGTCCAGAGCATGCACCATCTCCAAGGATAAGGCAGTTACTATCTACACAGATAGTCAGTATGCTTTTTCCACGGTCCATGTCTTTGCACAGCAATGGAAAAATAGGGGAATGGTTACGGCCTCAGGTAAGGAAATAACCCACAAGGATTTAATCCTTAGCCTCTTACAAGCTGTCCAACTGCCACGGGGACTGGCCATCTGTAAGTGCGCAGCGCACACAAATGCCAAGGATCCAGTACTACTTGGAAATGCACTGACTAACAAAGCTGCAAAAAGTGTAGCCTTAACCTTTACCTTTGCACTCGAGACCACACAAAAGGAACTTCACCCTACAGATAAATTTGATCTACAAACTTTACAGGTAATGCAGGAACTTAGTACAGTTCAGGAAAAACAGCGATGGATTAAATATGGGGCTATTCAAAAGCAGGGAGTTTTTGTAGGTCCAAATGATAAGTATGTCTTGCCAACAAACCTTTTTAGGTATGCCTCATTAGTGATGCATGGCCCATCTTATCTGGGCCCTGCTGCTATGGTTCAAATGATCCAGCAAATTTTCTGGACCAAGGGCTTTATAGCATACGCTAAACGATTTGTTTAACGTGCCTGCTTTGTGCACGATACCATGGTGGTGGGGTGCGGATCACCCCACCAGCTTTTCCGCTGCCTCCGTATCCATTTCACACAATCTGCATGAATTTTATTGAACTTTTAGTTATGTACTTACCATAACTTCGGATGTATGGGATCCATCTCGCCTACATTCATGACAGATGGGTTCGGAGCCGATCCATCGGCTCCGACTCGGCAACTAATACACTAGCACAAAGTCTCTCATTGGCTGGGCTACTCCCTATCCCAGGATGCACTACACCTGCTTCCCCAGATCTTGTTTGTTCGCTTTCATACGCCCATGCAAACACAGAAAAAACTAGTAGTCACTATAACCAACTAAAGTTCTTCAAGAAAGAACGCCAAGAAAAAAGTGACTACAGCTCCTCTAAATCCAAATGGAAGGGGGAAGGAGGGTGGGTACTTATGAATGTAGGCGAGATGGATCCCATACATCCGAAGTTATGGTAAGTACATAACTAAAAGATGTAATGGGATCCTATCTCGCCTACATTCATGACAGATGGGACAGCGTCCCTAGCACCTACATCCCGGGTGGCTCATTGGAACACGCTCCTGAGAACTGTGGAACCAAAGGAAGCTCTGCCTCAAGAAACCACATCCAATTTGTAATGAGAAATAAAAGTGTGCGGAGAAGTCCAGGTTGCCGCAGCACAAATATCATCTATTGATAACTTGGAGTGAAAAGCTACGAAGTAGCCATTGCCCTGGTAGAATGAGCCTTGACTGGAAAGGGAAGGTCTTTATTGGCCTGTGAATAAATAAACATGATACAATCTTTAATCCATTTAGATATGGAGGCTTTTGTTACTGGTTGACCCAATTTGTTCACTGCAAAGGAAACAAACAATTGATTTGATTTCGCGTTTGAGCGGTTCTATTCAAATAAAAACGTAGTTGTCTATGTACGTCCAATTGATGCAAAGTATATTCTGCGTTATTGGAGAATTCTGGGAAAAAGACAGGGAGTTCTATAGTTTGTTGCATACAGAAAGAGGAGGCCACTTTTGGTATAAATGCAGGGTTTAATTTCAATGAAACTCTATGCTTGTGAAAAATCAAATAGGGAGGATCAGAACAAAGAGCTTGAAGCTCTGAAACTCGCCTAGCAGATGTTATGGCTACTAAAAAGGCCGTTTTCCAAGACAGAAATTTTAAATCACAAGTAGCAGCTGGTTCGAAAGGACGGGCAGTTAGGGCAGCAAGAACCATATTCAAATCCCAAGGGGGACAGGCTGAGATAAAGGAGGCCTAAGGAGCCAAGCCCCTTTAAGGAAAGCCTTACAAAGTTTGTGAGACATCAATGAAGGTTCAAAAGAAGCATGAAAATTAGAGATCGCTGCTAACTGAACCTTAATGGTAGAAACTGAAGAGCCCGACTGAAAAAGGGAGGCCAGAAAATTCAGAACCTCCGATACAGGTGCAGTGAGAGGATCTATACCCAGTTCTTGAGCCCAAAAGGCAAACCTTTTCCATTTACTGGAATAAAGTTTGATGGTGGAAGGTTTATGAGAAGAAGACAGTATGTGGACCACGTCCGGCGAAAGAGCATTGTCTCGGACTAAGGATGGAAGTGGAGTAACCATGCTGCCAACTTCAAGGACCTGAGAGACGGATGACGCCGTCCTGACTGATGAGTCAACAGGTCTGGCACGGATCCAGAAACCATGGACCTTCTATCGCATGCCTCTGTAGGAAGGAAACCAAACTTGACGAGGCCAGTGCGGGCAATCAAAATCATCTCGCTCTCCAAGTAAATGGCCTTCTGTATCACCCTCGGTAGGAGGGGAACGGAGGGAAGGCGAGAAGACCGGGGCCAAATGTGAGTCAGAGCGTCCCTGGGAATCTGTCCCTGAGAAGGAAACAGTGTGAAGAACTCTCTGCATTTCGTATTGTGAGGGCTGGCAAACAGGTCGCAGCAAGGAAGACCCCATCTGTCGAAGATCTTCGCAGCTATACTCTGTTTGAGGGACCACTCGTGGGGTAAAAGAATGGTCCTGCTTAATCTGTCCGCAATCACATTGGACTTCCCCGGTATGTGCGTTGCCATTAGAAAGCGGTTGGTAGCTACCGCCCAGTGCCAAAGTCTCATGGCTTCTCTGCATAGTGGGTAAGACCTGGTTCCACCTTGCTTGTTTATGTACCACACCACCGACATGTTGTCGGATAGGATAGTAATCGGGCCCTGTGGGAGAGCGTGATGGAGAGCTTGGAGTACCAATAGTACCGCTCTCATCTCCAGGACATTGATATGCAAATGCGTTTCCTGGATCTGCCATGTGCCTTGGACCGACCTGTCCAGGTAATGACCCCCCCACCCTACCTGGGAGGCGTCCATAGTCACAGTGGCAATGGGACGTTGAGGTATAAAGGGTCGCCCCTGGTCGAGATTTGATTGGAGAAGCCACCAATGTAGATCTCGACGGCAACTTTCCGTGATTATGATTAAGTGGTTCAAGGGAAGTTCCTGATAGGACCATTGAACCGAAAGTAGCCATTGTAAAATTCGCATGTGAAGTCTGGCCAAGGGAACTAAAAGTATGGTCGACGCCATCGAGCCCAACAGTTGTAGGATCCGATGGGCCGGGGCTCTTTGTAGGGGGAGACAGGATTTGACCTGATCTTGTAAGACCTGAATTCTTGCTGCCGGTAAATAGGCACGCATTCTTTTTGTGTCTAAGTCTGCGCCTATGAAAATAATACGCTGAGATGGCTGTAGTACAGATTTTTGCAAATTGAACGTGATCCCCAAGAAACGGCCCAAGGTGAACGTGGCTCTGAGCGCTTGGAGTAGTAGATGCTCGGAGGTGGCAGTAAGGAGCCAGTCGTCTAGATAAGGAAACACCTGGAATCCCAGACTTCTCAGGTGAGCAGTTACCACTGCCAGACATTTGGTGAACACCCTGGGGCTGTGGTGAGACCAAAGGGCAGTGCTCGAATTGAAAATGACTGGCTCCGAGGCGAAGCGTAAATGTCTCCTGGACTCTTGAGCTATGGGAATGTGATAGTAAGCGTCCTGGAGATCTATGGAGCACATCCATGCATCTTTTCCAGCAAAGGAAGAATAGATTGAAGAGTGACCATTCGAATTTGGACTTCTTCTAAACGATTCAATGAACTGAGGTCCAAAATGGGCCTGAAGTCCCCTGTCTTTTTTGGTACCAAAAATAATTTTGAGTAAGTTCCTGATCCGATCTGGTTGATGGGGACAGGCTGGATGGCTCTTTTTTCTAGCAGCTTTGAAACCTCTAATGCTGCCTGATCCCGCTGACTGGGTGGTACGTCCGGGATTTCCCTTAAAGAAAGGGGGTTTGTTGAAGGGGATGATATATCCTCCGGTAATACGAAGCACCCACGATCGCTTGTTATGGATTCCCAAGCTTGTGGGTGCGCCAAGCGACCCCGACTGGCTCCGGAGATGCACAGTCGGGCAACAACTCAGGAACGCTGGTTGTATGAAGAACCACGAAAGGAATCGCGGTCTCCAGAGTTACGAGGGCCTCTGCCACCTCTGGGGCGGCGTCTTCCAAAATCCCCCCCCCCCCTGCCCCTGGGGGGGGAATCACTGGGTGGAGTAGAGAAAGACTTTTGGGATTTTTTAAACCACATTTTCCCTCCTCTCCCAGCCTTGGGATAAGGCCTGGAAGGAGCGGAAAAACGGGCCCCAACGGCAGTCAAAGTCTTGCCCTCCTGCTCGCACCGAGTTAGTGTGTCCTTCACCTTGGGTCCAAACAAAGATGACCCATCAAAGGGGGCGTCGGCGAAGGAAGACTTGAAGGCCTCCGTAAACGAACACAAGCGTAACCAGACTTGCCTCCTAAGGGCAACGCCTGTTCCCGCTGCTCTACTCGCCCCTTCAGCCGCATACGAAATGAGCCTCATGGACGAGTTAACAATAGAAAAGAGGGTAGTCATCTGTGCGCCAACAGTCGGGGCCAGCGCCTCAGGTAGATTACTAACAAGAGAGTCATTTAGCTCTTTGAGAAGATCCCTTTGGAGCCTCGTAAAATGACATAAGTAGTTCAGCGACCGTAAGGTAAAGGCCGCTGAGGACAGGGTACGCTTCCCGTACCTATCCATACTCCTAGAATCCTTATTAGGAGGATGAATAGACGTCGAAGCCTCTGCCACGTCCTGCTGTGTGGCAGAAGCCACCACCAAAGCATCTACAGGCATACCCTTTGTGAGAAATTCTTTCTGGGGGGGGGGGCTGACAAGAATTTATTGGGCCTCGCAGGCACCGGTTCCACAGAATCAGGGTGTTCCCACACCCTTCGAGAAACCAAATCAAGGAGTTCATCGAAGGGCGGAGACACCCAGGAGGCGGAGGGCTGGGCCCCAAAGGCCTTGAGGAAGACTGACTCCTCAGCTGAAGGGGTTTTGGCTTGCCAGTCACCTCTCTGTCTCAGAATCTCCAAGATATCTGAGAAGGAGATATCATCCGAAGATGATTTGGGGGACCCTTCTGCGTCATCGAGGTCAGTATCCGATGTAATAGACTCATCTTGGGAGTCTACGTGCTT
Organism: Protopterus annectens; assembly: GCF_019279795.1. NCBI lineage: Eukaryota > Metazoa > Chordata > Ceratodontiformes > Protopteridae > Protopterus > Protopterus annectens. The sequence continues at coordinate 288,782,743 of NC_056733.1, forward strand.
CCTCTTACACAATTTCTTCCGTGGGGTTCATCCGAAGCAGTTTCGGACGGACCACCCGGAAGAAGGAACCCCGATTGGGGTATCCTCAGGCCCTGGGGCCCGCTGCGGGGCTGCAACACAACAGAGGCACCAGTCTCCAAATCTAGGGACGGTGAGGTAGAATCTAGTTGAACCGGCAAAGGCATGGCCAGCGCAGCTCCTCATGGCCTCAAAGGCCGGACCTCCAGAATCCAAGGAAGTCACTGGTCTGGAGGCCACGATGGCACTGGAATTCCAGCAGCCGATGCTCCGAGAGGAAGACTAGGCACAAGCACCTAATCCCAAAGTATTCCCCTCGGCCCAGCTGAAGAGGTCGCAGTACCAAACCCTGAACCGGAGGACAGGGTAGGAAGCATAGTCGGAGCCGAAAGGCCTGTAAGGGGTCTCTGCTCCGACCGTATGGCTCCACATTGCTCCACCACCACCGGCTCCAACGGCTCCGAAGAGGTTGGAGGAGGAATCAAATGTGTTGGAGGGGGGATCGGCTCTGAAGCAAACTGTGCTGGAGCCGAGACCATTTTAGTAAACACTGGAGATTGGAAAAGCCTCTGTAAAACCCTATCCAGGTCCGAATCTGATAGTCTCGAGGATTTAGAGGAGGTAGACACTCGAGAAGACTTTCCTCTCGGCTCCGAGAGAAGGGGACCGGCTCCGAAACGGCTCCAATACTGTCGGCGCCGACTCCACCACAGCATGGACCACCATTGGCACCGAAGGAGCCTTCTTCGGAGCCGAGGGGGAAGAGTCTGAGCTGCACACTTCCACTGGCTCCGAAGCCATTGGAACCGATGGAGGTGATTCACCTCTCGATACTCCAACTTGCGGCTCCGAAGGCAATGGAGCCGAAGTAGGAGGTATCGAGGCAGACCCTTCGACCCTCGGCCCCGAAGTCAGTGGAGCCGAGGAAGAAGAGGTCAATTTTGTCTTTTTAGAAGTCGGCTCCGACGGACTTGTCGGTGCCGACGATCTTTTCTTTGGAAGCAACAGGAGGATTTAAAGCTTCCTCAAAGGAGGGTTTAATAAGCCCTTTCAAAATCAGCTTGTTCTTGCGTTCTTGAAGAACCCTAGCAGAGAAAGCATGACAGACACTACATGTCTCCTGCAGATGTTTCGGCCCCAAACAATAAACGCAAACTGAATGGCTGTCTGTGATGGACATTTTGTAACTGCACCGAGTGCATTTTTAAAGCCTGACTTCTGCTCCTTTGACATAATACAGGCACTCAACAAGCAATAAGACTATCACAAAAAAGCGCCAATAAAGAGCGCGAGACACAATGGTACGAGTACTGAGGAAATTTTACCTCAAAAAAGAACACAGTGAACTGACACAGACAATACAATTTCAACGACCCTAAGCCCTCTAATTTAAACGGGCCTAGCCCGAAGAACAACTAACCACAACTTAAGTAGCAGTTAAACAGCAGTCAAAGGTAGGGCAAAGGCCCTCTAACTTAAATGGGCCTTGCCCAACTGAAAAAAATAAAGTACTAGAAATCACTCAAACACAGACACGAGATATACAAATTACAAAGAATAGCTGTTAAAACAGCTGTTTGGTTAATATATAGAGAAAAACCCCAAGGTCAAAGACCAGTAAAAGGTAAAAAAGAACCACTTAGCTCCAGCCAAGTCGAGACCACGTCCAGCTTGTAAAGCGGCAAACGAGATCTGGGGAAGCAGGTGTAGTGCATCCTGGGATAGGGAGTAGCCCAGCCAATGAGAGACTTCGTGCTAGTGTATTAGTTGCCGAGTCGGAGCCGATGGATCGGCTCCGAACCCATCTGTCATGAATGTAGGCGAGATAGGATCCCATTACATCTAACTCCTGTTCAACAGAAGCGATTTGTGTTAGTCATTATTGACGCTTTTACAAAATGGGTTCAAGCTTTTCCGGTAGCACACCCAGATGCACTGTTGGTATCCAAGGCCCTTACAAATAACATTACCCCTCATTTTGGGCTACCCACACGCATCTATTCTGATAATGGCACACATTTCGTAAACCAAGTTATTCAAAAGCTGGCCGCCGTTTTTCAGATCGAGTTAAAACATCATTGTGCCTACTACCCACAGTCAGCAGGGTTGGTTGAATGCCATAATGGCATTCTCAAAGGCAAGTTACGTAAACTCATGGCCGAGACACATCAGTCTTGGATAAACTGCTTACCTCTGGCACTCCTGTCCATGCGTACCACTCCCACCTCAAAAGGGGTCACACCATTTGAACTATTATACGGGAGACCTTATTACATCCCGCAGTGGCAAAATCTTTTGCCTGCGGAACGTGAGGGGGGTGAAGAGATAGCAGATTACATGAGGAAATTGCTGACCAGAACTAACACTTCTTTAACGAATGATTGCTTTTCAGATTAGAAGAACAACAGGATCCTGGAAGTGAAACCCAGGAACTGGGTTTGGGTTAAAATTGTCAAGAGGAAGATGTGGGTCTCCCCCAAGTGGGAAGGCCCATACCAGGTATTGATTGCAACACCCACAGCAGTCCGAATAAAAGAATGAACATCGTGGATCCATTGAACACATTGTAAACTGGTAAAATAGTTTGAACTGGACAAAACTTGAGTTCCCCTGAGGAACACTGATTGGTAATAGTTTTGTTTTGTATGAATATCTGACTATCATAGCAATGCAGAGAAATACTGGAAGGGAGCAGCCCTTCCCACAAAAGCATTCCAAAATAATTTTGTTGTTAATAAGTGTGATTGTTACTTTTCTGTTTTGGCCGTTTTTATTTTCAAACAAGACTAGCCAAGTAAAGAGAGACGAGAATACGGCTTGGCAGCCGCCTTTTAATACATATCAAGCTATTAAGTATGCATATGCTCTAACCTTTAATGTTTCAAATTGTTGGATATGCACGGCTATCCCTACTGTACATGGTGGTCTAATGTTAGGTACAGTCCCTTTGGGGGCAAATGATACATGGACTAATTTACTATTTGAAACTTCAAACGTAGCCTTAAAGGACAAAATAGCATTACCCCTCATGGGTCGCCAGAATGGAACTGTATGTTTTCAAAGATTTGGCAAGATTAAGGTTGGATGGAGTCAGTGTAATGTAACAATAATTCATAACTGTACAATAGATGGGCACTGTGCAACGAGTTTCAAGCCTATAAGAGTGCTTGTTAATAGTACAGGGCTTATTAATGGCACAAGTTTCTTTGAAAAAATGTTATCTGTGTATGATCTTTTGTTTAAAGGGCTGCAAGACAAAGGAAACCACTCTGTTCCAGTCAATATTACACTTAAAGTAAATAATTGTTATTTTATCTGTGGTAGAAAAGCATACAAATGGTTACCGAGGAATTGGTCAGGCAGTTGCTTTTTGGGTTATTTAGCACCAGCTATAAGACATACATTTTCTCTTCCCCAAGGTAAAATACTAAATGTACGTGCTGTTAATAAACCTGTTAATCCTGTAGGTAACGTTGATGCATCCTGGATCTATCAACACGATTTGGCCCATAGTAGCAGCAAGGGGCTATCACACATGGACTTGGGCGATGATGTTATTTCCTGGGCTGGTATTCTTCCAGCGTATGGGACAGTAAAATCCATTTGGGAGCTCAGAAAGCTGTCAAAATTGTTAGAAACTCTGAGCAATGCAACTTTTTCTGCGCTAGAATTGGTGACGGATGAGTTAACTGCAATGAGGACTGTAGTATTGCAGAATCGTATGGCGCTCGACTTCCCCCTAGTGGCGAAAGGAGGTACTTGCGAGTGTTATCCGTTCATTCCAGACAACGAATATGACATTAACAGCCATCTGGAGATCCTACAACAAGTTTCTGAACTTACAAAGCCAGGACAGAATCCATTAACTGACTTTTTCAAAATTGGTTTGGAAATTGGGGAACAGTACTTATGAATGCCTTAATTGCTATATGTGTTGGTGCCATTATATTCCTACTGTTGGGTTGTTGTTGCATTCCTTGCATCCGAATGATAATATCAAGTGTATTGTCTGCCAATGCAACTAAAGCTTATTATTCTGAATATACAGAACACGAGTCATGCGAAAAACTGTATGAATAAAATGTATTACTTATGATACAAAGTGTTGTAAGGGGGGAAATGTAGTAAGAATCTTTGTGTTCAACATCTTTGTATCATGTATAGTAAGGGTTAAAATGTGAAATTACATTGCGTGCAAAGAAGCAAGTTAAAATAAGCTGTTTTTCTTGTAAAGAATTTGCTGACCAAAGAGGAATGCACAGATGTTACCTTGGTCCAGGCACAAGCTTATCTTGTGACTGACCTCTGACCATCTAAGGCTCCAGTATGTGAATTTATAGCCTTGACTGAAATTCCTTGTCTAGTAACCAGCTACTGTGTACGTGCAGAGAAGGGTATAAAAACCCATGTGAAGTGTACAGAAATTAGACTGCTGACATACCATGTACTTTGTAGCATGTCTCCATGCATGTAAAATAAACCTTTTTGCTTATTTTTATCTGCGTGATTCTTCCAGTATATGTTAAGAGTACAAAATCTTTTGACAATAGCGCACCTTATCACAAAAGGGTTCACATCTAGATCAAGAGCGGTCATTGTACCCCTCTACTCATCACTCATCAGGCTCATAATTGAATACAATGCCCCATTTGGGATGTACCTTACCGACACCTGCAGCAACTGGAAAGACCCCAAAAGTACCTCACCAAGAAGATCAAGGGACTCAAACAGATGCCCTACGCAGTTAGGCTAAAAAAACTCCAGCTCTACTCAGTTGCTTACCGCCTACTCAGAGGCGATCTGTGCCTGACGTATAAAGCCATGTCCAACCCAGAATTAATGGACATGCTCCACCTCAGGAAATCCAAATCTCTTAGAGCTACACGCTCCAGGGACTTAAACCTCAGCACAGAAATAAATAGGACATGCTGGAGGGACAGATTCATATCCCAGAGGCTCCCCTCACTCTGGAACAAAATCCCAATCCATGTTAGGCAGAGTCCCTCAATGACCCTCTTCAAGAGAAATCTTGACGAGTGGATGGGAGATCATAGGTTTACCCCTGGGATCTCTTCTGTGTCCCTACTAGACAGAGGCACAGTAAACTAACCTCAAAAGGGCTATCTTCTGTGACCTACTATACAGAGGCACAGTCAACTAATCTAAAAGGGTGGTGAAAGCCAAACACACTCTGGCTAGGCTTATAAATGGCCTAGGGCAGATAGCCTAGTATCAACCTATGAACCTATGAACCCATGACTCTGTCATTGTCCATGTGGGTGTGAATGACCTGAGATGCACCTCCCTGGACTACATGAAAAGAGACATGGTGGAGCTCTCAGATTATGTAGCCCAGGCAGGTATGACCCTAGCACTGAGGAGTATCCTACCATCACCCAGAATGATACCGCAGTACAAACAAAAATGATTGACTTTAACAATTGGCTAAGTTTCTGGTGTCATTCTAAGGGGATCCAATATCTGTCTGCTTGGGACGACATGACTGACAAACCTTGATGCTTTGCCAGAGATGGACTGCATCTGTCACCCCTGGGTTTCTGGATACTAGCTAAGGCTCTTGCCACCCCTTTAGTGCCTTATTTAGGTGGTGTTCCAAAGACCAAATTATACAGTAACAGCTATAAATAAATGCAATATGAGAGTCATGCTGCTCAACACTAGAAGTCTGAATCTCAAGATGCACTCACTCGAAGCACTTCTCAAAATGGAGAACATTGACATTTGTGCTGCAATGGAGACCTGGTTTAAAGCGGCAGAAAGCACCCTTACACTACCAGGCTATAACTCATTCCACACCTTTTGGCCCCGAAACATGAACTGTAGCACTAAAGGCAGTGGTGTCTCCATATTCATAAAGGATATTCACACCTCCAGACTAGTAGCCCAGCATAACGCATCTGAGATACTTCAGGTACAACTAACATTGGGTAAGATGGCGATCCATGTCATAGCCTGCTATAGGTCCCCAACCATGTCCCTAAACTCTCACTCCATGTTCCTAACCACCCTGGAATCTATCAAGGTCCAACCCAACACTCTCATACTAGGAGACTTCATCTACCCTTCCATCAACTGAGAGAACTACTCAAGCACCAATACACTGGCCCAACGCTTCCTGGAATTCATCAGTTCCAATGCCCTGGACCAGCTCATTATGACTCCCACTAGAGGAAGCAACATTTTTGACCTGGTTATTACTAACATGGGTGACCTTTGCTCTACACAAGTAGTCAATCCCTTCCTAGTCAAATCTGACCATAAACTAATCACTATGGAAAGCCACATTTCACCCACACCCCCCGTAAAGGTAACAACCTTGAAAAACTTCTCCAAAGCTGACTTTGGGCTCCTACAAACAGAGGTGGTTAACTTCATGGCACCCCATGCCAATGGAAAATAGTTGCATGACTGCTGAATCATACACCATTGCACTGTATGGACATGTATATAAATGCATGGAATTAGCCATACCCAACAGAACCAAGACGCTCTCCTCCAAAAAAAGGAAGGCAATCTGGTGGTCCTCTGCCATTAATAAACTCTACAACAGAAGGAAGAAACTGTTGCTGAAAAGGGTGAAGTCCCAAGACTGGAAAAACTCCCTTATTAGCCTCAACAAAAAGTTGAGATCTCTCATCAAATCCTCCAAAGCCAGCTATGAAGGCAGAATTGCGGCAGACACTAAAAGCAATCACAAAGCCTTCTACAGTTGTATCAAGAACCTCCACGGCAATACCCAGATTTTCTCTGAGTTACTGCACAATGGTACCTCCTATACTGAGCCAATAGATATTGCCAACATGCTGGCTGACAGATTCAGTGCCAACTTTACCCCTTCCCCCCAAAGGACCAATCACAATACCAGAAGAATGCCAGGCACCCATCATTACTGCAGCACAGGTTAAAGCTGCATTGTCCAAGGCCAAGAATACAGCTTTCATAGGATCCAATAATATCCCTGGCTGTGTTCTATATGAGCTACAAAGTGAACTGGCACCACATCTGTGTGCCCTGTTTAGTCACAGCCTCACCCCAGGCTTTGTCCCTACTGAATGGCGCACTGTTACAGTCACCCCTTTCCATAAAGGGGGAGCAACTACAGACCCTGGGACGTATCGCTCCATTAGCCTGACAAGTCTGATATGTAAAGCTATGGAGCGCATCATCATGGACCTAATTAACAAAGATATAGGAAATCTCCAAACTCTAGACCCCACTCAATTTGGCTTTGTGAAAGGGAGATCATGCCTGCTCAATCTGGTTGACTTCTTTGAATCAGTCAGAAGGGCTGTGGATGAAGATAAGGCAGTGCATACAGCCTACTTTAATCTGGCCAAGGTCTTTGATACCATTCCTCACTCTGGAATTATTGATAAACTTACCAAACTAGGCATCAACCCCTATATCACTAGGTGGGTTGCAAATTGGCTCACAGATAGAACACACAGTGTGAAAGTAGTAGACTCCAAGTCAGACTGCCAACCAGTTACGAGTAGAGTCCCACAGGGATTGGTCCTGGGTCCTCTTCTGTTCGGCATCTACTTCTCAGAAGTCCAGGTCAACACAAAGGGACTCTGGCTGACCAAGTTCTCAGACGACTGCAAGCTGGAAGCCATTATTAACTACCCAAGGAATGCAGACATCCTGCAGAAAGGCCTCATTGAGACCAATGACTGGTGTCAAAACCATGGCCTTAAGCTTAATGCCAAAAAATGCGTCATCTTCCCCTTTGGTAAAAACTCAGTTCCCACTAATTACCATATCGATGGGTGCCCACTGAACACTGAAGGCATTATAAGAGCTCTGGGGATGCAAGCTGACAGCAACCTCTCCTTCAACCACCACATTGCCACTGTGGTTAGAAAGTCCTTCTATGTGGCACATCTCATTACCAAGGGTTTTGCATCCAGGAAGAAATAGGTCATCGTCTCTCTCTACTCTTCCCTCATTAGACCAATCATTCAGTATAATGCCCCATTTGGAATGAACCTCACTAGATACCTGCAACAGCTGGACAGGCCACAGAAGTACTTCACAAAGAGGATCCTAGGCATTAAACACATGTCCTACATGGGCAGACTCAAAAGACTCCATCTAGTCTCTGTCTCATATCGCCTACTTAGAGGCAATCTTTGGTTGACTTACAAAGCCATGTCTGACCCAGCTCTGTTAGAAATGCTAAATCTAAAGAAATCCCAGTCCCTCCGCACCACATGCTGCAGAGACTTCAACCTCATTACCACAATCAACAGAGCATGCTGGAGGGACAGGTTCCTCACCCAGAGACTGCCCATGCTCTGAAATAGACTTCCCATACATATCAAGCAAAGCACCTCGCTGTCCCTCTTCAAGAGAAATCTTGATGAGTGGATGGGTAATAGAAAGTTCACCCCGGGGATCACTTCAGTGGCTCTACTTGATAGAGGCACTGGGAACTAACGTCGGGCGGCACGATGCCAGGGCACTTCTATGGGCTAGGCTTGTAAAGGCTCCAGGGACATTAGCCTAGTACACACCTATGAACCTATGAACTTTTGAACATTTTTGTTGAGTTTTTTGACTAGTCTCTGTTAGCGTATCCCAGTCAACAAAAGCGACAAACAACTAACCAACCTAACAAATAAATAAATAGAGAAGGAAGAGGTTGGCATAATGGTTAAGGTTCTTACCTCACAAAGACAAAGCACAGGGCTTGATTTTAAACCCTGGTTATTGGCTAGGTTTGTAATAGTCTGCAGATGGATAACCTAGTATTTACCTATAAACCTAGGTAAATAAATAAGTAAACAAACATAGCTCTTTGATATCAGCTTTTATGTTAGAGCAACATATAACAAAAAGGAGGGGTCCAGAACAGAGCTGCATGTGACATCACTGGTAACATTTTTATGTCTAGAATAGATACCCCCAACCTTAACAGCATGGGTTCTGTCAGGCAGTCAATTACCTAATCAGTGAACTGTGTGTGGGTTAATGCTGAGTTGTGGGAGTTTGACAATAATCCCAACATGGTGAGGATTGTGTTAAAGGCCTTGGAAAGGTTCAGATAAACAGTGTGGACTGTATGTCCCTTACCCATTCTCTCAGTAACCTTTTCAAATAAGTCATCTAGGTTGAGCATGTATGATTTGCCTTTTGCAAAGCTGACCTTGTGTTTATTCAGTGATATAAAGTCACCTATATCAATTTTTTAGTTGATCTATAACACATTAGTGACATTAATAGGTCTGTGATTCCCAAGATTGCTGGAGGAACTGCTTTTATGCAAGGGTACTACAACTGGCATTTTGCACGTTTTGGGGAAGTAACTAGTGGAGAAACTTCAGTTGAAGAGTTGATGGAGTTTTTAAAACGAGACCTGAAATTCAGTATGTCAGGGGTGCTTCATATAGTTTTTTGGAATGCTGTTCTAAGCAAAGGGATGTTTTATTTTTCAACTATCACAACAATGTAGGGAGGACTACAAATAAGGGTGTTGTCATTGTTTCTTAGGAACAATGCTGCAGAAGTGTAGTTTCTTCTGCAGAGGAGGGTAGTAGTCATCATGTATGAGTTTATACGTCAATGTACGTCATGAGGCAGACTGCTGGTTATTTGATAACATTAAATGGCAGTGTCAATAATGTCAGGATACACCAACATTTTAATTAAACAGGCAACTTTTATTCTATACAAAATGACAGTTCATTAGAAATTATGTTAACAATTCAGTCATCGTGAACACACTAGACCTAGGCTTTAGATACAATGCAATATGGGATACATACAGTCTTAAAATTGCAATGGTATTTATTATATTTTCATAATATTTCAGTCTGACTGCTCTACACAAATATGGCCCCTCCATAGACCCAGATAATTTATAGCCTCATCAGCCTCACCAGCTTTATATGCAAAGCCATGGAATATATCATAGCAGAACTCACTTATGCAGACATAGGCAACTTAACTGAACTAGACTCCACTCAGTTTGGTTTTGTGAAAGTTAGGCCCTGCTTCCTGAACTCCTTAAGCTTCTTTGAAAAGGATACAGAGGCTGTGGACAGTGGCTCCTCTGTGCATTCTGCTTGTCTTGATATGGCCAAGGGTTTTGATACTATTCCTCATGCTGGAATTATTGAAGAACTAGACACACAATGTAAACCTCTGTGTTGTACACTTGATTGCAAATTAGCTATCAAACAGATCCTAGGTTGTGAAAGTTGCTGGTACACTCTCTAACCTACACAGTATGCCCACAAAATATACTCAGGGGTAGTACCATTACCTAAAACTAAGTACTATTTCACCCAGAACTAATCACTATCCTATGGGTTGTATATAAGTATGGATCTTGAAACTGGATAAGCATAATTTGATCTAAAGGGATAATTGGCTTGGCTTAAAGTGGCCCACAAGGGCAGTTAGTATAGTATTCACCTATGACTCTATGAATGTAAAATTGCAACAAGTGTGGTGCCACAGAAATCCACGTTAGTCCCTCTCCTGTTTGGCATTTATTTTGTAGACATTAAAGCCAATATCCCAGAAGTGCGATCGCTCATGTTTGCTGATAACTGCAAGCTGCATACTGCTATCTTCTCATCCACTGATAATAAACAACTCCAGGATGGGTTGGAATATGTACATTCTTGGTGTACTGTAAACTGGCTAAATTTAAACAGAAAAAGTGCAGTGTCATAGTGCTTGAAAAAAATGCTCCTACCTCACATGTTGTAAATTGTATTCTTCTTCAGACACAGGCAGTCAACATGGGTACTTATATGAGAACTCTCTCATTTGATCATCATGTTTCCACCATATTCAGGAAGTCCTTCTATTTGGCCCAGTTAATTGCCAATGGAATCTTCAGTTTCCAAATAAGTCATCCTGCCCCTGTATTCCGTCCTTATCAGACTCATCACCAAATACAGTGTTCCTGCTCGTATTTACAAATCCGTGCATATTGCTCAACTGGAAAGGGCACAAAGATTTCTAACAAAGAAAATGAAAGGTCTTAAATCCTTCAACTATCCCAAAAGATTGTCATGACTTTCCTTATACTCAATAGCCTTCTGGCTGTTCTGACGTGATCTGTGTCTAGCTTTTTGTGCCACAAAAGACTCAATAATATTTGATCTCCTATTTCTTCCCAAAGTCAGTGTCTCTACAAACACCAGTAATAGAGATCTAAACCTACACCAAAACATAAATAAGATTCATTGGAGGGACAGGTTCCTAACACAGTGTATTCCCAGTTTGTGGAATAAATTACCACTACAGGTCATGCAAAATACTACTTTGCCTGCCATTAAGGTTAGCCTTGATGACTGGGTGGGTAGACACAAAATTTATATCAGGCTTATTGTAAGGCTCTGTCCAGTTTGGAAGGTAAGCAGTATTAAGTGCTTGATGGGGATGGCAAGAACTTTTAAGTTATATTGCTAGGCACCTTCTGGTCCCTGTTTTGCCTAATATTATTCCTATGTTTCTGTGTTCCTATATACAGATTCTAGATGTTCTACTTGCTTATCATGACATAGTGGAGGAAGGTGCCTCTGGGTATCATTAGAAATCAGATGTATGCTTCTATGATTAGACAGTAATACTCAAAAAGAAAAGTTTAGTGTGTATAAACCACAGTGTTTTGTTCTCCTCTTTTGTAATGTTCTGATTTTCTTCATGCAGTGTGCAGTGGTTTTGGGGAGGGCATACTAATGTTTGGTAGTAGGGCATTAATGGCTATAGCTTGTTTAGCTTCTTTACTGATGAGGTTAGATGATTTGTAAACAAGCTCAGTACACTGCAGGGTTGCATTGCCGGTTGTCTTGTTTTCCTTTAGTATGACTATTTTGCCTGTTTCAAAGTCCAATGTCCTATTGTAGTATTTTGATTCCCCAGTTGCTCATATTAGAACAGTATTTTGCACTGATTTGGGCCTAACAGTATGGTGGATATGTTAATGAGGGAATTTATCAAACCTGTGACTGAATTACTTTTTTCATTCACCACTCTATCCTCACTATGCAGTACTGTCCTGTCTGCACATAGCCATCAAAGAGTGCACCATATGTTCATTCTTACAGAACTGTGAGTCTACACTACAGAGCAGTTTTGTAGCACTTGTTCCTCAAGTGAACTTGGGTCTGAGTGACCATGCCTGCTTCAGGTCTTGTGAACAGCAAGGCTCTTGCGTGGGGTACAAAACAGGACAGGCTTTTCCTGTTCTTCCTCCACAGGGACTTTCAGGAGAACATGCTAGCTCAATATGATGACCTTTTGTAGAAGGTTGATCCCTGGTACAAGCTTGCCAGAACAGAGAGTGATGCCACTGGCATGAACTATTCTGTTAAGCAGTGCAGGCATCAGTATAATGAACTGCAGCACGATCACCCTGACCTGTTTTACAAAGTGGGAAGCAAAGATTAGAGACAGACAGTGGGAGTTTTACTGTAAGCATCCCTCCCTCCCTTTCTTTTCATGGGTCTACCACTGTATTAAGTTCTTCCAACTTTGTCTTACAGTAGCTAAGAACAGACACGGGGGAACAAGGATGCCACATAAGAAAAGAATACCTCTCAGAGTAAACAGTATGTGTAACAAATGTGTGCAGTAATGTGTTCTCTTTGTTTTCTCTCCCTTCTGTAGGTCCAGTTGTAGTGTTAGTAAAGGAGCAGAAGCAGTAGCAACAGGCTCCCCAGCTAACACTAGTTAATGTCTGTGGTGCTGGGTCACTAACAGTTCAAAGACCCACCTCTCAGCAGGGAGATGGAAGTCACCCTTCAAGCCGAAGGGCTCATTAGTGGCCTCTAAGGCCATTATTGAGGATGGGAGCAGAAGATCCTCTTCAATATGGGGTCCGGGGGGGGGGGTGTTGGCTACTGTAGTGTTCCAGTTTAACATTTATGGACAGCTGGATGCCTGCTTCACATCTGTGGGGAAAATCCTGCCATGGCTGATTAAATGGCAAGACTGGTAGGCTTTACCAATGGGCCACCAGAGACAGATCTTACACATTACATTAGCCACAGTTCTGATTGATATCTATGTGGCTTGGTCTGTGAGACTGGTGAGAGATCTGCCATGTACCATGTCATATCCCCCTGACCATGTACTACTCCAGCTTGTTTTTCACTCCATACCTTGTTTCCACCTACTGTGTGTCTGACTGCATCCATCTACTGTTGTCCGCAACTTTTGAGTCAATATGACTCCTGTCCATGTCTACATTTTATGTTTGTTTCCATTCACTTGCAACTTTTCCGTCTCCTTCTATCCCTCCCACAATCATTCCTCACTACCTTTTCCAGCTACACTTCCTCTTCTTATGCAAAAAATGGTAACCTTTCCCACAGGAAATATATATGCCCTTCTGCCTCCACCACCAGTGATTCCTTGCTAGTCTCCCTTTTTTAACTTTCCTACTGCTGCATTTCCTTCCCATTTATATGATAAACTGGATTGGCACTGTGATGTACTGGCCCTTCTTGGACTGTTTGACACTGCTCATGTTGCAGTGATGAGGTGCTTCTTTCTGTGACTGAGCATGACTAGACCGGAGTACATTCACACATGCTTCCTGTAATGCTGACAACTCTAATCATATGCACCTTAATAGCTTGATTCCCAAATGTGCATGTATCTACATCACTGAATTGTGTATAATTATTGAAAGTCTTACTTTCTAATTGTTTTACATCTGCTAATATGGCTGCTTAGAAAATTGTTTTAACCTCTTACCTAAGACTGAAGTAACTATGCATAATAATTTTACATGTTCTATTTGACTTGATATATCCATGTTTGTGCTGCAATCTCTTATCCATTATTTCTTCAGTTATATTTCAAATGTTTTTCAATGTTCTGTGTTATTGAGGTTATCTGCTCAGGCCTCTGCTGAAAACAGGCTCTGCCAAGTCAGATAATCCCAGATGTCAAAAGCCAGTAAATCAATTTTTGTAATTTCTGCATTAATATTCATTTCATCATGTCGGTACTGTGTTAATAATTTGGCACTATCAACACTCTGTGCCATATATTTCACATGTACTGCTTCCACACCTCTATACCATACTTCATTTGGTTTGGTAAGCTGGCATTTCTCCTGTTATACCCTTTTAGTACTGCATTACTGGAAAGACTACTGAAAACTATTATCTAACAACAGTATTCTGCATGCCACTGCCATGTTATTACAATATGTGGTATTAGATAATATAAACATCAGGCTACATGACTTTGCATGATGACACAGAGGTATATACCACTGAGCAAGAGAGCAATGCCTGCATCTGTGTAGAACAAGCCACAAGCACATATTGGGGAAATCATTGGGCAATATTCACTTCTTCAAAAAGCACTAATGCAAGGACTATAGGTGACAGAAGCAACTACCTTATGTTTTAACATGACCTCAGTAACCATGATAGTAAACACACTGCACGGACATCTGTCAGTCAGCGCTTAGACAGTAAGTATCCACTCTGTCCAGTAATGAAACCTTGATCACCTGGGTGTCAGTCAGAACTCCATCCTTCTGTACTACAGAGCCATACGACAGAAATGCATTTAATGTATCATCTTACTCACGACTTTTCTTGCATGCTTACTCCCAGTAAAGGTCATGCAACTGTGCATGTGTGATCTCCGTGACTTTATTTCAAGATGTACTGACTCAATATGTGAAGAGACTATATGTGTGTGTTCTCCATGATTTTGCATCAAAACATAACGAATCTCTGCATAATGAATACATAGTTGTAATGATCTTAGCATTCAGACTGACCCAGCAGTAGCATCTGAAATTCATACAGATGCTGTAGTGGATAAGGTGCTTAAGCAACTGAAGGTGTGTTGCAAAGCTGCCAGCTTTCTAACACCTGAAGCTTGGAGGAACTATTGGCATAATATGATTATTCATAGAATAGAATATCTCTTCACTTCCCTTTACTGTCACTAAATTCCTGAAATAATGCTCAGTTACTACACAGGGCTGTAAATTAACTTAGCATATTAATTTCACTGTGTGATGCAAAAAAGCACTACTGCCATTATGTGGAGAGGGCCAAGTGGTCATCTAGCACACCCACAGCCATCTTACTGTTTCATATCTTAATATTTACATTGCTACACTGCACTGTATACTACTGGCTCACAGGCAGGTTATGGCAACTCATTACTGTCCCCTCAGATTCACCAATCAAGGTGCTTTAATCCTGAGTGGATCCTCTTTTGACATGGCTGTGGGTGAGACAACCTTTAAGAAGCTCCTACCAGTTAGATGGGACAATCTTCCAGTATACACATTTTAGAAGGCTAATAGAAACCTTCTTCTATTTTGTATATTGTGGTGTAATTTTATTACAATGTGTTTAATTGTATTCTACTTTCATAGGTTCATAGGTAAGTAGTAAGCTAACTGCCATTTCAGGCGATTTTAAGTCTAGCCTATTTCTCTTCAAAGGTGAAAATCAAACTCTCTACCTTGTGTCTAGGAGGTAAACACCTTAACCACTTTGCCACCCCTAACCCTTTTAATTGCATATTTAAACTAGGAAAGAGACCAGAGCTCTGCTTCTTGTGAGTCACACAGAAATTACAATTTTCCTTATCCTCCTACCCTGTTGCTGTTGTGTTTTTAAACTTGACTGACTTTCTAGTTGCCTGCCCCTTATGTTAGTTTGACCACAGATTTCATTCCCTCTGTTTTTTCATTTTATTTTATCAGTCAGCACAAAATTATCATTTGTGAAGTCACTTCCTTCAGCTATTTAAGTTTATTGGTCATGTCACCATGTTCCATAAAGCCAGAATACTAAGTGCCCCAGGATCTAATCTATCATGCTCTTTTAAAATTAGTGTCTCTCCCTTTAGATTGTTAAAGCTTGAGTTACTCTCTCCTTCATATCTAACTGCTTAATGCACACTACAAATCTCAGGATATTAACCCATCTTTTTTTCATCTTATCTGTAAAACTTTGCAACATCCAGTCCAAGACCGCCAATCATTGGAGAGCCCACATTTTGCATTTCATTAGTCATCCTGGGATTAGTGCTTCTGTTTTGCTCCTTGTGAGAGAAGTAGGATAGGGACATCATTTCCTGGAGACTGCTGATCCCCAGAAAGCCTGATAACTGCTTCATACACACAAGCTTGAAATTTGCGCTTATATTTTGCTGTGAGAGAAGGAGCAGAGAGCACTGATTCCTGAATGACTCTGATCATGCAATGAGTGTCTGTATGTGACATTCCTGACTGGTCTGGTTGCTGTTCAAGGCATCTGTCATGCTGTCAGCCCAGCTATCTGGAATTTTGGAAATAATTTTATGTCATTTGTGAATACTGATATGATTTATACAGAACTGTATGTTATGTACTGAACTTCAAGAATATAACCACAGCATACCCTTCTAGAACATAGAAGATTAACCTGCAAAACTTAAGAATAGTTGAGGTTAAGTTACTTTATAGCTGGGTCATAATCAAGAGATGTTATCTCTCAGTTTCAATGCAGAAACAGACACAATGTCTAGAGCTAGAAAATGTTCTATTGTCTTGAAAGAAAAATAATTACTAGGTTTAAAATGTAAAGTGTTTTATAGGTTTATGACTTCCAAGATCTGGCAAACATCTGAGAGATATGTATTTTTAACACAGAGATGTTAAATCTTGTTAAGTTTCTGTTCAGCCTGGGAACTGAAATCAGGTGACAAAGACTGATGTCACCCAAGTTAACCCAGCAGTAAAATGTGATATTAATTTAAGAACTCTCTCAGAGAGAGACTGTGCATTTTGTATTTTGTCTTGGTCCTAGCAAGAACATCCACTCATCATCATCACCTGCCTTTGCCTTGCTAATAGTAAGTAACTAGGGTACAGTGATTTATTTTAGATATAGCTAGGAATATAGTAAATATTAGTTTAGATGTTTTCTGTATTTATTTGAGACTGTCCTGCAATGTTGTTTTAAAATATTTCCTGTGATTTTGAACTCTGAAGTTACTATGTTGATGTACTGAGTATTGTCTTGTTCTTTTATTATTTATTATTAAATATATTTAAACCTATCATTATGGGTGATATTTGTGAGACATATTTAAGCTCTTAGTGTACTTGCATATGTATTTGGTGACACTGTACAAGCCACTCATAATAGCCTGGCACTTAGTCAAAACTACCATTTGGATTATTAGTAACAGTACACAGTAGGATTGGACACCCTTTGTTAAGGGCCTAGAGTAGCTGATAAGAGTGGTTGGTGGCAGTGATAACTACCTTATAGTCTGGGCAGAAAAGGGCATAGCTAGTAAACCTGTGCCAGCCTTTCCCAGGTGTGTGTGTGTGTGTGTGTGTGTGTGTGTGTTTGTATATAAATCAAATCTCAAAGTGTGTGTGTGTGCGTGTGTGTGTGTGCGTGTGTGTGTGTGTGTGTGTGTGTGTGTGTGTGTGTGTCAGCTACTTAGGCAGGGACACAAAGCACTGGTTGGACAAAGAGGGTGCTGGAGGTTTTTGCTTGACCACTCAGCTGAGATCTCAACCCTATAGCTGTGTCAGTGGGGAGTCTTATTGGGGATCTGGAGAAAAAGGGAGAAACCAGCCCAAGACTGATTGTAGTCTCTGTGGGGAAATTGCACTTCACTGTGTGTGTACTTGTTGCCTCCCAGTGTATACGTTACCTAGCTGTTGCCAGTGGTGAAGATTAAGGCTCCTTGATTACTGGGCCAATACAGGGGCATCACAGCATCTACCAGGAAAAGGCTGCAACAAGCCTACAGACCCCTGCATCATCTGGGACAAGTCTGTTGATCACCAAAGAGCCTGTGGCCTGCTTATCATCTTTGGATTCATGCTACTGTTTTGCTTCTAGTGAGAGAGAAGCATAGGGGCATTGTATCCCAGCAGTGTGAAGCTGTGGTGAGACCAGCACAAGCAGGTAGTAGCCAGGCAGTAGCTAGTTAGGTGAATCCACACTATTCATTATTCTTAACAAAACTAATCCTTTCTTTTCAGTAAGAACTGCTTGATTTGCTGTTGCCACCCTAACTTCAGAATATCTCTCTAAATATGTCATCCCTAAATCATCATGGTCTACTTTAGTAGTTTCTTCTCAACTGTTTGGCAGTACCATGTATTCATGCAGGAACCTTGAATTTACATTTTCCCTGTAAAAGCACCTTTGAAATTTTACCAACACCTAGTTGCACACAAGGCAACTAGTTTGCAGTGACAAGCAATGACGTCAGAGTTGCAAATCAGATACTCCAGACATTACTTTATATTCTCACACAACCATCTATTCAATAAAAACGGGCCTGTTGCCATGGATATGAACTTTCTCACAATCTCTGTTACCAGGTTAGTGGATATGGCCATCCTGAGGCAATGCAGAAATTGCCTTATGTTTACTGACAACCAGCTAATTCTCAAAGAAACTGATAAGGTATTGAGAGATGTATTTATATAATGTCACTGGTGACAAAGCTCTTATATAAGAACACTCCTAATGTCAATCAAGTTGTCAGTTGTACACATGCTGCACCCATCACAAACACTACAAAGCAGACACACAGTCCCACATATGCTGAGGCACTTAAATGTAACATTTCTAAAACCCAAAGACCTCCTAGATAAAGTATATATAAGAAATGCCCTCAACAGCCCCAAATGCACTCTTTCAGAACAACACCCATCAACAGATACAGCCACATCTCATGGAGCCTGTACTTCTAAGCCCATAAGGCAAGCTACTACACAATCCAACAATGGAGTCTCCAATGACCAGAATGTAAGATACACTGATATCCATTTCACCAGGCTTAATAAGGAGAAAGTCATGATCATTTGCTTATCAGGAGCAAGGATCACTACCTTATGCATGCATTCAGATCATTGGACAACAAGTACCAGTATGACTCAGTCATAGTCTGTGTGGGTGTAAATGACCTGTGAGTTACCTCCCCTAGAATATATGAAGAGAGACATCATGGAACTATCAGAATATGTGTCCCAGACTGGTATGAGCCTAGCATTGAGCAGCATTTTACCTTCTTCAAGGATGATGCCACAATACAAACAGAAGATGACTGACTTTAATAATTGGCTTAGGTTCTGGTGACATTCTAAGCGGGAACAATATTTGTGAACATGAAATGAGATGGTCAACAGACTATGTTGCTTTGCCAGGGATGGTCTGCACCTCTCCCCTCTAGACTTTTGCATAGTAGCTAAAACATTGTTCTCCCCCATATTGTCTTTTTTTAAGCAATGTCAAACTGAAAGTACTTCCAACGTAGTAAGTCAAAGCCAAGAAAATCTAAAGGTGTGACTGCTCAATGCCCGGAGTCTAAACAAGAAACTCAATTCTCTACAAGCTCACCTCACCCTAGAGAATATGGTTTAAAGCCACAGAGCACACCTGCAGTGCAAGGCTATAATGCCTTCAATACATTTAAACCAGCTACTACTCAGACTGAAAGTACTTCCAACATAGCAAATCAAAACCAAGAAAATCTAAAGGTGTGAATGCTCAATGCTAGGAGCATTCTCTACAAGCTCACCTCACCCTAGGGAATATGGTTTAAAGCCACAGAGCACACCTGCAGTGAAAGGCTATAATGCCTTCAGTACATTTAAACCAGCTACTACACAGACAGGGACTAAAGGCAGAGGTGTCTCAATTGACATCAAACATAAACATACCTCAAGGCTATTCAAACAGGGTAGTGCACTGTAGGTTCTTCATGTTCAAATCACCATAGACAAAATTCTATACCACTTCCTTGCAAGCTATAGGTCCCCTTCTATGACACAGGGGACTCATAACACATATTTAAGCTTACTGGAAACACTCACCATCCAGCCCAATACCATATTCATGGGTGACTTTAATTACCAGACTATTAACTGGCACCAAATGTGCAGGCACAGAATTTCCTGGATTTGTAAATACAAACTCCCTGCATCAGACTGTCAATACACCAATCAGGGGTGCAAACATTCTTAATTTGGTCCTCAGTAATATGCAGCAGCACTGCACACATTCTAGTGTAATGACCTGTCTTGTAAGGTCACACTATAAAACTATCTCCTTTTAAGTAAAAATAAAACCCGTAACCCATAACCCCAGCTAACACTTGAATGTTTAGGCACTACTCTAAGGATAACATCCTACTATTAAGTGATAACCTGGCAAAATTTCAAGACCACATAAAACCCAAGAACATGGCTGCCTACAAAGAACTGTTCACAGAAACCCTATATAAGCATGTTAGTAGCTGCATAGAGGGAGCTGTACCCACCAGAAATAAGTACAGAGCTAACTACAAAAAAAAAAAAAAAAAAAAAAAAAAAAAAAAAAAAAGCCACCCTGGTAAAATCACAACATCAATAGGCTGCATAGCAGAAGGAAGAAAACTATGGCAAAATTAGGAGGTGTAGCACCCAGCATGATTAAAGTACAGTCAAACTAAAGAAACAGCTCAGAGGACAAATAAAGTCTACCAAAGCCAAATTTGAGGTAAAGTTGGCCTCCCAGGCCAAGGATGACCACAAGCAACCTTAAAGGCAATACACAATTGTGTGCAGAGCTCATTGTTAATGAAGCCACCTATCCTAAGCCAGAAGATATAGCAAACCTACTGGCAGACAACTTCATCTCTAACTTTATCCTTCTCTCCCACCCTTAATCTCCCCTCAGGAAATGCCATCAAATATATAACTCACCCTACTCTCACTAGAGAACAGGTACTCAATACTCTCCCTCTCTTCTCTCTGTCTAAGATCAAGAACACTGCATTGATGGGCCCAGACTCTCAGGATGCCTTCTAAATAGCATGAACCATGACCTATGTGGCCCTCTGGAATTGCTGTTTACCCATAGCCTCCAAACAGGCTTCATACCTCAAAATGGAGAACAGCAACAGCCATACCTCTGCACAAAGGTGGGCCATCTACAGGCCCTGGAATCTACAGACCAATAAGTCTCACTAGTCTCATATGTAAAGCCATGGAAAGAATTATCATGGAAATGATCAATAATGACAAAGGAAACCTTCAGACACTGGACCTAACCCAATCTGGTTTTGTCAAGGGCAGGTCATGCCTACTCAGTCCAGTGGACTACTTTGAGAAGGTCATCAAAGCAATGGATGAGGGCAAAATGGTTCACACTGCCTGCCCTGACTAGGCCAAAACATGTGACACAACACCTCACTTGGACATTGTTGATAAACTCAAGAGGTTAGGTATAAACCTATGAAAACAGAATTGCAGCAGATAGTAAAGAAAATCACAAGGCCTTCTATAGTTATGTAAAGAATCTCCACGGCAATACCCAGATTTGCTCTGAGCTACTGCAAAATGGTACCTCCTATACCGAGCCAACAGATATTGCCAATATACTGGCTGACAGATTCAGTGCCAACTTTACCCCCCCCCCCAAAGGACCAATTACAATACCAGTAGATTGCCAGTTACCCAGTATTACTGCTGCACAGGTTAAAACAGCATTGTCCAAGGCCAAGAATACAGCTTCTATGGGACCTGACAATATCCCTGGTTGTGTTGTACATGAACTACAGAGTGAACTGGCACCTCACCTGTGTGCCCTGTTCAATCACAGCCTCACCTCAGGCTTTGTCATACCGAATTGTGCACTGCTACAGTCATCCCACTCCACAAAGGAGGTGCTACTACAGACCCTGGGAACTATCGCCCCATTAGCCTGATGAATCTGATATGCAAAGCTATGGAACACATCATCATGGGCCTAATAAACAAGGATATAGTGAATCTCCAAACTCTGGATCCCACACAGTTTGGTTTTGTGAAGGGTAGATCATGCCTGCTCAACTTGGTCGACTTCTTTGAGTCAGTCACCAGAGCTGTGGATGAGGGCAAGGTGGTTCACACAGCCTACCTTGATCTGCCTTTGATACCATTCCCCACTCAGGAATCAGAAAAACTCACTAAGCTAGGCATCAATCCCTGTATCACTAGGTGGGTTGCAAACTGGCTTACAGATAGAACCCACAGTGTGAAAGTAGTTGGCTCCAAGTCAGACTGACGACTAGTCACGAGTGGAGTCCCACAGGGTTTGGTCCTGGGTCTTCTCCTGTTTGGTATCTACTTCTCTGAAGGCCAGGCCAACAAGAAGGGACTCTGGCCGACAAAATTTGCAGACCATTGCAAGTTGGGAGCTATTATTAACTCTCCAAGTGATGTTGACATCCTACAGAATGGCCTCACTGAGACCAACGACTGGTGTCAGAACCATGGCCTTAAGCTGAATGCCAAAAAATGTGTCGTCATCCCCTTTGGGAAAAACCCGGTTCCCATGAATTACCACATTGATGGTAGTCCACTGAACATAGAAGGTGTTATAAGAGATCTGAGAACACAGGTTGACAGCAACCTCTCTTTTGATCACCACATTGCCACTGTGGTCAGAAAGTCCTTCTATGTGGCACATCTCATTACTAAGGGTTTTGCATCCATGAAGAAAGAGGTCATTGTCTCCCTCTACTCTTCTCTCATTAGGCCAGTCATCGAGTACACTGTCCCATTTGGCATGTACCTCACTAGACACTTGCAACAACTGGAGAGGTTGCAAAAGTACCTCACAAAGAGGTTCCTAGGCCTTAAACACTTGTCCTATATGGATAGACTCAAAAAACTCCAACTATTCTCTGTCTCATATCGCCTACTTAGAGGAAATCTCTGCTTGACTTACAAAGCCATGCCTGACCCAGCTCTGTTAGAAATGCTACATCTAAAGAAATCCCAATCCCTCTGTACCATACACTCCAGAGACCTCAACCTCATTACCACAATCAACAGAATGTACTGGAGAGACAGGTTCATAACCCAGAGACTGCCCATGCTATGGAATAGACTTCCCATACATGTCAAGCAGAGCACCTCACTGACCCTCTTCAAGAGAAATCTTGATGAGTGGATGGGAAATAGAAAATTCATCCCGGGGATAACTCCAGTGGCTCTACTCAACAGAGGCACTGGGAACCAAGACTGGGTAGCACAATGCCAGGGTAATCCTATGGCTAGGCTTGCAAAGGCCCCAGGACCATCAGCCTAGTAAACAACTATGAACCTATGTTTTCCGGTGAATAGCCAGCTGGTTCACAGATAGGACCCAGGAAGTTAGAATTAGGGAGTCCACCTCTACAAAGAGACCAGTCACTAACAGAATCCCTGGGACTGCTCCTTTTTGGCATTTACTGCTCTGAAGTCAAGAGCAATGTGAATGTCCTCTGGCTGCCCAAATTTGCAGATGATTACAAATTAAGAGAAGTCATAGAATTTCCTACCAGCACTAATGTTCTCCAGGAAGCACTGACACAGACAAATACTTTGTGTCAGAGTTGTGGACTAAAACTAAATGCCAAAAATTACAAAATAGTATCCTTTGGGAAGTCCTCCACCCCTGGTAACTATCTTATAGATAACACTCTCCTAAGAGTAGACCCAGTAGTCAGGGACTTGGGGGTGCAAATAGACAGTAATCTGGCCCTAGACTATTGTGTGTCTAAACTAGTGAGGAAATAATTCTGTGTTGTACAACTTATAAACAAAGGTATGACATCTAGGCCCAAGGAGGCCATTGTTTCACTATATTCAGCATTCATGAGTAGAATGTCCCCTTTGGTACACATAACCAAACACATCCAATAACTGAAAGATCAACAGAGGCTCCTCACCTCCTATGTAGACTGCCTAAAAGTCATATCCCTGTATTCTGTCTCCTAAAGGCTGTTGAGGGAGATCTATGCATGGCATACAAGGCATTGTCAGATTCCACCCTAATGGACCTCCTGTATATCCGCAAAACCAACAGACCACAATTACCTATACTACAGACTTAAAATTTGCCTGTGATATAAATAAGACTTGCTGGAGAGACAGGTATGTATCCTGAAGACTACCTCTTCTGTGGAACAAGCTCCCCATCCATGTGAATCAGACTGACTCCCTAACCCAAATTCAAATGTAGCTTGGCCTACTGGATGAGGAACAGGAAATTCATTCCTAGTTTGGGTACCAGAACATGTCAGATATTTTGGATGCATGACTAGGCTTAAAACGGCCTTAGTCGTTGCTAGCCTAGTACACACCTGTGAACCTATGACTAGAATATCTTACAGTTTAAGTCAAAGATCAGTGAATGTCTTGTAACTTACCATTGATGTCAATGCCATAGGGTTAAAAAGATGATTTTTATATAACCATATGCCAGTTGCATCAGCTCTAAGGGATACCCTCTAAGGGTCACCTAACACTTTAGTCATAGGTGACTCTATAGTCAGGCACACTGATGTCCCACTCACCAGGCTGAACAAGGAGAAAATTACAGTCAGCTGCCTGTCGGGTGCCAAGATCCACCACATAATGCAGTCACGCCACAACAAGTACAAATATGACTCTGTCATTGTCCATGTTGGAGAGAATGACTTGAAACGTACCTCCCTGGACTACATGAAGAGAGACATGGAAGAGCTCTCGGATCATGTGGCCCAGGCAAGTATGACCCTAGCCCTGAGTGGCATCCTGCCTTCACCCAGAATGATACCACAATATAAGGACAAAATGATTGACCAACAAATGGCTAAGCTTCTGGTGTCATTCAAAGGGGATCCAGTATCTGTCTGCCTGGGACGACATGATCGACAGACCACGATGC
Source organism: Protopterus annectens (assembly GCF_019279795.1). Lineage (NCBI taxonomy): Eukaryota > Metazoa > Chordata > Ceratodontiformes > Protopteridae > Protopterus > Protopterus annectens. The sequence continues at coordinate 288,807,456 of NC_056733.1, forward strand.
TTTGCCAGAGATGGTCTGCACCTGTTGCCCCTGGGATTCAGGTTACTGGCTAAACCTCTTGCCACCCCTATAGTGCCTTTTTTAGGCAAAGTTCAAAGGACAAAACCACCACCATAACAGGTACAAGTATGCAAATTCTGAAGGTAATGCTACTCAATGCTAGAAGTCTAAACCTCAAAATGCACTCTCTCGAGGCACTCCTAAAAATGGAGAACATCGATATCTGTGCAGTAACTGAGACCTGGTTCAAGGTTCCAGAGAGCACCCCTGCAATACCAGGCTACAACTCTTACCACACTTTTCGGCCGCCAAACCAGGACGAAAACACTAAAGGTGCAGGAGTGTTCATATTCACACCACCAGGCTAGTTGCCCAACACAATGTGTCTGAAATTCTCCAGGTACAACTAACACTAGGTAAGACTGCAATCCAAATTGTAGCTTGCTACAGATCCCCTGCCATGCCCCAGGATTCTCATTACACCTTTCTAAACATACTGGAAAGTATTAAAATACAACCAAACACCCTAATACTGGGTGATTTCAACTACCCTGCCATTAACTGGAAAAACTACTCGTGTACCAACACTTTTGCCCAACAGTTCTTGGAATTCATAAATTCCAGCGCCCTGGATCACCTAATCCATAGTCCCACCAGGGGAGCCAATATCCTAGACCTGGTCATTACCAACATGGGAAATCGATGCTCCACACCTATGGTCACCCCCTCGTTGGTCATGTCTGACCATAAGCTAATCACCCTTAACATCCACATCCTACCCTCACCCCCCAGTAAGTAAACCTCCATAAAAAACTTCTCCAAAGCCAACTTCATGCTACTCAAGTCAGAAGTGACAGATTTTATGACACCCATGCAGACGGGAACTGAAAGTTCAACTGCTGAATCCTACACTAAGGCACTGTACAAGCACATCCACTCATGCATGAATCGTGCCATCCCAAATAGAACCAAGATGCTCTCCTCCAAAACAATAAAGCCAATCTGGTGGTCCCCTGCCATAAACAAACTTTACAACAAAAGAAAGAAACTGTTGCAGAAAAGAAGAAAATCCTAGGATGCAAAAAACTCCCTTACCAGCCTCAGTAAGAAGCTGAGATCCCTCAAAATCCTCCAAAGCTAGTTACGAAAATAAAATTGCAAAAGATTCCAAAGACAACCACAAGGCATTCTATAACTATGTCAAGAATATAAATGGCAATGCTCAGATCTGCTCTGAGCTACAACAGAATGGCATTACATATACTGATCCCAAGGATATTGCCAATATCCTGGCAGATCAATTCAGTGCCAACTTCACCCCCTCTCACCCCCTAAATGGCCCATCTCAATACCGGAAGATTGCCAAATTCTGGTAACAGCCACACAGGTAAAAAACTCACTCTCCAAAGCTAAGAATACAGCATCCATGGAACCAGATGACATCCTGGTCTGTGCAGTACATGAACTACAAAATGAACTGGCATCTCACCTAAGTGTCATGTTTAATCATAGCCTCACCTCAGGCTTCGCGCCCACTGAGTGGCACACAGCTACAGTTATCCCACTGCACAAGGGGGGATCCACCTTGGATCCCGGAACTACTGCCCCATCAGTCTGATGAGCCTGATCTGCAAGGCCATGGAACTTATAAACAAAGACATTGGCAACCTTCAAACACTGGACCCCACCCAGTTTGGGTTCGTGAAGGGTCGATCTTGTCTCCTGAACCTGATTGACTTCTTCAAGTCAGTCTCCAGAGCCGTGGATGAGGGTAAGGTGGTCCACATAGCCTATCTGGACCTCGCCAAGGCCTTTGACACCATCCCCCACTCTGGAATCATAGATAGACTTACTAAGCTAGGCATTAATTCCTATGTCACTCAATGGTTTGCCAACTGGCTTACTGACAGAACCCACACTGTAAAAGTAGCCGACTCCAAATCCAGCTCCAGACAAGTGAAAAGTGGAGTACCTCAGGGTTCAGTCCACCGCTCTTGTTTGGCATCTACTTCTCTGAATTACAGGCCAACACTAAGGGACTCTGGCTAACAAAGTTCACAGATGACTGCAAACTGGGAGCCATTACTGAATCCCCAAATGATCTGGATACTCTACAAAAGGGCCTTACAGAAACAGATACTTGGTGCCCGAGCCATGGGCTCAAGCTCAATGCCAAGAAATGTATAGTTATCCCCTTTGGGAAAAAACATGTACCCGTGAATTACCACATAGGTGGCAGTACACTAAACACTGAAAGTGTGATGAGACTTAGGGACACAGGTGGACACTGGTCTCTCCTTCGATAACCACATCGCCACAACAGTCAGGAAATCCTTCTATGTGGCACACCTCATCACTAAGGGCTTTTCATCCAGAAAAAAGGAAGTCATTGTCCCACTGTACTCATCCCTCATTAGACTCATTATAGAATACAACGCCCCATTTGGTATGTACCTCTCAAGACATCTGCAACAACTGGAAAGGCCGCAGAAATACCTCACTAAAAGAATCACAGGCCTAAAGCAGATGCCCTATGCTGACCACCTTAAAAAATTCCAGCTATACTCTGTCACATATCGTCTACTCAGTGGCAATCTCTGCTTAACATACAAGGCCATGTCAAACCCAGTGCTGTTGGACATGCTACACTTAAAGAAATCCCAATCCCTCAGAGCCACATGCTCCAGGGATCTAAACCTTGTCATCACAATAAACAAAACATGCTGGAGGGACAGGTTCCTGAACCAGTGACTCCCCATACTCTGGAATAGACTTCCCATACATGTCAAGCAGAGCGCCTCTTTGGCCCTCTTCAAAGGGAACCTTGACAATTGGATGGGAGAAAGGAAATTCACCCTGGGGATCACGTCAATCACCCTGCTAGACAGGGGTCCAGGGAAGTAAATAGTGTGGGAAGAAATAGCCAGGGAATTGTTACAGCTAGGCTTGTATAGGCCCTAGGGCTGTTAGCATAGTACCAACCTATGAAGCTATAAGGTTGCATGAAGGGCAGTGATTTCCTATGTAATATTTTTTTTAAACTTCATTACCTGCAAATTTTATAATCTTGGCTTGAGCCAAACCAATGAATCATGACTTGTGCTATTATTTTTTTTTTTATATTAATTCAGGATTTCATGTGGACATATTGTCTAGTGTACCTTAGTGTTGTTGATGTTACTGTTCATATTCTATATTTATACTAACAGTATATACCACAAGACCCTTATTGTGACTGAAAAGAATCTAAGGATCATCTTGCTTACCAGTTAAGCAAACAAACAAACAAATAAATGAATAAATATAGTTAAGAGACATCAGACAAAGTTATACTGCTCACATTTGATAAGCTGAAAGGAATATAATTAACTTACTATACCATATGTTTCAAGCCTTTTTTGTTTTTCTAAAGGTTTTAGGGTTTCTAACACCATGACATGAATAGATCCCATTAGTATGTCGGGTTATAATTAAATTTCATAAAATTAGAATTGCTTCAACGACACATTCTGGGTGTCTTTATTCCATACTACTCTGATTTCTGCTTGTATATCCTGGTACTTTATGACTCTGTGTCTCTCTGTATGCAGGACACTATAATCACCAGGTGTAGCTATTTCACAGACTAATGCTACTTTTGTCCTTTTTTCTTCAACTACAGTATCTTGTTTTCTTGCTTCTACTTTCATGACTGTTGGTATTGGATGATCCCATGTGATCAGTTCTTACTAATTTTTCAGTAAATCCTTGTGGTTCATGTTTCCAATGCTTCTCACGTATAAGTTCGCCAGGTATTTTGGGTTTCTAACACCATGATGGGAATGGACCCCATTCCTAAGTCAAGGTATAATTAGAGTTCATGAAATTATTATTGTTTCAGTCTTTGATGTTAGCCAAGAGTGCCCTTTTAAGCACCTGCAATGTGCCCAGAACTGCCTCTGTCTGTAATTCATACTGAGTTGCATGTATTGGTAGTATAGTTAAGTATAACTGTAAATTCTTTTTTGTTAGACCTGTTGCTCCTACTACTACTGGAACTGTCTGGTATCTTTCTTCCACATTGCTCTGATTTCTGCCTGCAAATCCTGAAATTTTATGACTTTGTGTCTCTCTGTATGTAAGACACCGTAATCACTGGGTGTAGCAATTTCAGTGATCAATGCTGCTTTTGTCTTCTTTTCATGGATTACTATAGCTGGTTTTCTCTCTTTTTGAAGGGTTGCTAATGGTTGATCCCATGTGATATAAGCTTCATCATTCTCAAAAATGTTTTGTGCTGAATGTTTCCAATACTTCTCAGCTACTTCTACACTGCTTTGTTTTCACAATCCCCATTGCAACAGTCTTGCCACATTATTGTGACTTGCAGTATACAGGCCTTCTTCCATGAGTGTATCACAGCCAGTGACAAGATGTTATGACTGTTTCAAGTTCTTTTTTACAAAGCCTGCATTTGTCTGTTTCTCCCACTTTTTTCAATGGAATTTAAACCAACGTGTACATAGTTGAGTATCCTGAATCACCATTATTAGCCTTTCATGTTTTGGTTTCAATTCACCTGTCCTTATCCATTTCTGCATCAAATCTTGGTCAACATAAGGCTTTTCCAAGAGATCTCTGAACTTGCCTCTATATTTATGGATTTTTCAATTTTCTTTCCTTCTCATCCGATCCTTTCCCTTATAGTCTTCATTTTTTGGCACATTCAGTTGCTGTCTGATTTTTATCTATCTTTAATTTCCATGGGTGCATGTTCAGCTACAGAAAACAATAAAACACGAATGGCTAAATCTGGAATGGAAAAGAGAGAAACAAAAAAGCAGTGAACAAGGATATCAATGAAAATAAATCCATTGAATGGCCATAGTTGGACAACAACCAGGGAAGTAACACAATGCATACAGTAAGTGAAGGGAAACCTTTTAAATTTTCCCTATACCCCGCTGTAGTGTGATCTCGGAGTTGGTATATATACTTGGGGCACAGCTCCCCACCTTGGTTGTTTTTGGTTGCGATGTTGGCTGACTATGGCCTTTTGATGTATTTTTTTTTTTTGATAATGTCCTTGTTCGCTACTTTTTTGTTTGGCTCTTTTCCATTTGAGATTTAGCCGTTCACATTTTATTGTTTTCGGTAGCATAACATAGACCCAATTTCCATTCCTGCTTGATACCAAAATGCTTCTGCTAAACTAAGCAAACATGTCATCCTATATGTTTTCTCCTCATGTTTTAAAACGTTTACTGTGTTTGAATCTAATGAGATAAACATGTATACAGTCTCACAATTGGACACCTATACATATAACCAGTTTTGAGGAGACCCATTCCTCCTTCAGAGTGAGGAATATATACTCTTGGTATACATTGATTTTATATATCATTTGATAAACATGAAACATTTCACAACTTAGGTTTTCCACATTGCTCTTGTTTCTGACTGCAAATCCTGGTATTGTATGAGTTTGCGTCTTTCTGTACTCAAGACACTGTAATCAGTGGTGCCAGTCAATCAGCTCAAAACTGTAAGTTAGATGAGGAACAGCAAATTGATTTATAACTTGGACTTTATGCATAGAATGTCAAGGCAGTTTTCAGTATTAGCTTTAGTCTTCTGAAATCTTCCTTATTGAGCTTTTTTCTCATTTGGTCATGTTTTACTGCCTATCCTTCGTCTATTCTCAAATTTTTATATACTCCCTCTTGCTCAAGCTTCTTTATATCACATTTCTGTTCCAGGTTGACATTTTCTTGGTAAAGCAGCTTTCCTGTTATAAATGGGTTTTTTTGCACATTTATCAAAACCAAATGTAATTCTTTCATTCTTATATCAGCTGATAAACTTTTAACCATTTGTGGTTGTGTTTACAACTCCTCATCTGATGAAGTACATCATTTAAAGTCATCCACAAAATGTAGATGATAAATGTTTAAATAAGTTTTGTTTCTGGGGCACAAATTGTAACCATAGCTTTATCTGTTAGTAAACAGCCTAACAGGTTAAGGGCAAGACAAAACAGCAGCAGCGACAAAGAATCACCATGTTATATCCCCCTTTCAATTTTAATCCATGGGATAATAATTTTCCCTTTGTCATGACTCAACTGCAAAGAGATTTGTCACTATAATGTAAATGATCACTGTAGGGTGTCTCTTATACACCTGTAAGTACTCCTTTATCCATGAATGTGGGATGCTTCTCAGCTATAAGCATGCTGTAATGTCTGCACAATCCCAAGTGTAACAGTCTTGCCACATTATTCTGACTTTCAGTGTATAGATCCTCAGCCATCAGTATATCACATGTGCATAGTTCTTTATTACAGAAACTATGTTTGCATGTATCTTTCACTTCTTCTATAGGTTTTGTAAACCATCTTGTATATAGTCCACTATCTTGAACTGCAATTACTAACCTTTCATCCTTTTCTTGAAATTCACCTCTCCTTAACTATTCATGTGACAAATGTTGAGCCACATGTGGCCGGTCCAATAGTTTTCTTTACCTGCTACTATAATTATGGCTTTTCATGTCTTCTTTCCTTTTATTCTGGTCGTGCTGTTTAATGCTTTGTTTCTTTTCATGGGACTTTCTGTTGCCACCTAGTTTTTGTCTACTTTAGGTTTGATTTCCATTCCCACTCCTTTCTGAAATGCTTTTGCTAATTTGGACAAAGATGTCATCTCAGACTTGTTTTTTTTCCATGGTTAAGAACTTTCACTTTGTTTAGAGTAGGTAATGTTAATAAATGTGGAAGAACTCTCATATTTGCAGGTCTAAACTTATAGCCAATTTCAAGGAGACCCATACCTCCTTCAGATCAAGGGATACATAATTGTTGCATATACTGGTTTTATATACTATTTGCTAGGGATTCAGCAGTTTTCCTGATTACTTCTCCTACTGATCCATCACTTTTTGGGGACAGTTAATCATGCAAAGGTTGTATATTATAACAGAAGCTGCAAGCTGATATAAAGCTTGAGCTTTATTCCTATATGTCAATGCACTTTTCAATAATTGTTTTAGTCTTCTAAAATATTCCTTACAATGCTTTGTTCTCATTTGTTCATGGTGAATTGGTGAGGACCCGTAATCAATTTTCAAATATTTATACCCTCTCTCCTTTCATGTTATTTTATTTCACTTTCCTAGAAATGACTATAATCAACTTACTGTCCTATATGTTCCAAGCCTTTTTTTTCCTGTAAGCAAAGAGGAGTACTTTTAGAAACACATGCTGACACAACTGGATCATTTTTGTCTTGCCTTTTTTATTCCCAAAAGCAACAAAACCAGTTATAGTGCTATCTCTTATAATGAACTGGGCAAGTCAAAATAACTTTCAGCAATTTGGCTGAATTTTTTGGCCATCAAATTAGTCTTGACATTAGAGCAGCTTGCTGTAGTCTTTCTGTCACTATAACTTATCTTCACTAATAACATTACAGATTGTTTTCGTATCTTACATGACAGAATATGCATTTTTACAACTGTTTGTGAAGACAAACTTGATGCTGTTCCAACAAGTATAATATTAGATATATACAGTGCATTGAGATGCATTTTTTCTTTTGTCAATTGTATTATTTATATATCCTACACCTCCCATCTGATATCCTTGACAGGTGAATAATCAGTAATTATAACATCTCCCTAGCTACACCCTTACATACCACTGTATTTGCTATAACTCACGATATTAGCCTCCCCTGCACCGCCATTTGTAATACCATGCATGCCACCAAATATTGCTCATAACCCAGTCCTTTTAGTATTTTCCAAGAAGAAGCAGTCCAGTAACCTTTCTAAGCCCATTTATAAGAATTTCTTCCATTTTTTTATTAATATTAATTTTCCTTCCCATACAGTTCTGTCACTTCCCCAAAACCACTCACTTTCATAAATAATATTTCACTTTTTCATACATCACCCAATCACCAAATCAGTAATATTTAAAGTAATTCCTTAATCTCATTCACTTTACATAAATCTTACAAAGACTGAGAGAAAAGCTAAAAGTATCAGCTGCCCACATTAAAGTCTCAAACTTTGTCATAAGCTCACAATTTTGTAGTTCACATTTAATACTGAGAACCATATGAACATGCTTATCTTCAGATGCCATTAACATGGAGAATAATAGATTAATCTATTGGTCATCATTCTGGACAAGCAATGCACATTTATTTTATAACCTTCCAACTCATCTTGTCCATATGTTATGCCTTGCACAACAAAATTATCCCTTGACAAATTATCATTCACCATTATTGGTTCATCAACATCCATTCTATTAGTCTTTCATTTGACATTTTCAGCCCCTTCTGTGGTTATCTTTTTATTAACCCTCCTGTTCACCTCCATGTAAAGCACATAATTCCTCTGCTCCAGCATCAGCTCCATCAGCCATTCTACACACACTGTCCTTCCTTGTCTGATCTTTATTTCATAAAACCTCTGAAAAATCAGTCTCTTTCAGCTTTCTTTCCCAAAAAACACTGCATTCCCAGAAGAGATACCTTTCATAACCTCTTTACTTCTAACTCCTTATGTTTTTTTCTATTCGTATCCCATCATTTCCTTCCTCATCTTCACATACCCCACTTCCACCTCCAGCTATTACAGTATCAGTCTCCATTACATTTTAACACTTTTTTTCTGTCTTAAGACTATTTAAGTAGTTCCTTATATTTAGCATTAATTTTCATTCTACACTATTTTGGCAACAACTGTCACCAAGCATTTCTTTTTCCTTTACTTACAACAGGAACTTTATAGGTTATTTATTCCTAACAGGTCCTCTTCAAAAAAAAGAGGCCTGCCCTCCACTTCTCATTGCAACAGTGCTCTTACCTTAACTATTGCTTCTCCAACTGTTGAAGTTAGCACTCAACTTTCTTATGTCATATTAGAGACGGGTTTCATAGAGATGCGCTGTGTATTAGAATAAGGCTTGCAGTGCAAAGTATATATGAATAACCACAAGGGGACAGAGTCCATATCTGTGATGTTTATGACAGAGCAACTCAAAAAGCCAGACGTTAGCCACAGTGGAGCAAAGCAAAAAAGTTGAACATGGGAGTGGTCTTGCACTGTCTAGTATATTCCTCACTTGACAGGAAGGCAGCAGGCAGCAAGGGTCAGCATGTAGTGGAGCAGGCTTTTGGCAAGTGCTGTATAATAATAACTTAGAGCACAAGGTACTCACCTACTGTGAGGTGTCCAGCTGCATAATGCTACCATGAAGGGGAGGAAAGGGAACTATATGATAGCAGGAAATGGAGGAACATAGTGAACAGAGATACACACAGATGTAAAGCTTAAAAGAAAGGTAGGACACCTTTTTTGGGGGCTAGGTACCACATTTTATATACATGCAGAGGGGAGGAATTATGGGAAATGTGATAAGGAGATAGGGAAAGGAAATGTGGGAAAGGTTAAGCAGGTGAGGCACACAAACACAAAACAGTACAGACAAGCAGTGATTGATGTAAGGGTAGTCAGTGAGGGCATGTAAACAAACACACAAAACAATGCAGAATAATGGGCACTGATGTGCAACACGAGGAGGGCAGACATAGGCTTGACAGAGGGTAAACAAATAGGATGGGGAAGAGTGGACAATACACAAAGTGTGTACAGCAGGATGGAGAAACACCTTAGTGGGCGCAACTTGGAATATGGGAGCATGCTAGCTGTCCCAGGTGGATTTCAGTGTCATTTGTCAGGTGATTCAGATGAGTCAGAGTGACTGATGGAAAGAATCACTTCTTTCGGTGGTAATTTAATGGCAGCGGTCTGCAGGATCAGTGAGAATGGTAGAGGCTACCCAGAGGGCCATTAGGCTGTCAGATACCACCTGTACCTTCTATCATACTGATAAGTGGGCTACAACATGTGATGAACTACTTGACTAGTAGCTATTACAACATCCACCAAGTGAAACACTTCCAGCCCCCACACCAACCACAACTGTAGCCACAAGTGGAGCAGGACTGACTGTGGCTTACAACACCAGTGCTACATTTGCATTGTCATGACCTACAGGAGGAAGACACAAAGGGAATGATGACATAAGTGAAGATGTTCAAAAAATGGTACAATTCATGAACCACAAATTAACAGGCAATTTGAAAACTAACCCAACTGTGCTGAAAGTCTCGACTGTCTTCTGTAGCAGCAAACATGTTTGGCCTCTCACTCTACCTGTGCAGAAAGACAAAATGTACAAAGCAATCATCTTTCACCCTCAGGTACAGGAAGCTACAAATGCCAGTGCAAAACTTCATTTCCACGTGTATGCACATGTTAGCAGAAGCCAGTAAATGTGCCTACAGCTTCACAAATAAGCTTCAGCCTTACATGTACATGCAAGATTGCAGAAACCTGGAAATATGCCTATACCATCACGAATAAGCTTTAGTCCTATGTGTACATGCATGCAAGACAGCAGAGGCCTGACAAGGTTTAGTAGCCACAAAACTGAACAGCTATGCATTATACTAAAATATGCAGCAGTGCCATGACAGATAAACAAGCAACAGGCATAGCACAGAGACTCTCTCTCACAGTAGCCAACCTGGTATGTCCTTATATATGTCAGAGAAAACAGCCTTAATTAGGAAGACTGCCCTGAATGACAGAAAAATAAATAACACTTTTAAAAACTACAGCAGTGTCAAATATTTATTATACAGTTTAGGGCATTCCTGCCTAACAGAGCAGTGGTGCAATACGTTAACATACTGCAGCCTGCACTGCTAACTGATCCTGGGGATTTCAGTAGCTTTTATAAACATCTCAAGCAGATTAAACTAGGTGTAAAGAGACCCACACAGGGGCCCAACAGCTGCTCACTGATCTGGATCTGTAGGACAAACATCATAAGTTATCTGTCCTTGGCACACCCAGTAAGTACTCCCCATGGGCACTGCTGGGAAGCCATTGCCATTGCCATGAATATTATCAAAACAAGATGGTGTCCAGGTTTCTCACTGGGAACATGAAGTTTGAATCACAAACAGTGCCGCCTAGTGCTGTGTCAATTCATGACACAATTTACATGCATGACACATACACATGCACATGCAATATGTATGAGCTTTGAGAATGGCATATCAGCAGTATGTTGAGAAATACATCCATTCTGTCTTTGCTATATCCTCTAAACTATTAGTCTTTTTTTCTCCAATAGAAATTTTATTATTTTCTGCAGCATATACAAACCACATACATTTGCAGTTTTGAAATGAACAATAATAAGGAGAACATCAAAACCAAAAATAGAAACAAAACTTAAAAATACTAACTATATACAAAATATACAATAGTGCTGCTTGAAGTCATTGATAAAGAAAGGGATAAAATAACTGAGCATGTATGAGAAAAAGTTCATAACATAATAAACTTCATACTGCTTTTATAAAAGGGGATAACCAAGGAAAGACCTGCAAATAGATCCTTGGGCCAAAAAGTCAGAGAAAGAAAAAGAAAAGAGAGGCAAACCACAAATAATGTAATATTCCATACCATCAATTACCTAATCATTGAAAATATGATCGAAGAGGGTATTCCAGAATTTCTGGAAGTAAACACGTTTATTAAAACTTCGTATTATAAGCTTTTGAGAAGTTATATATTTAATCGCCATGGTTCTGAAACCTTTCCAAGACAGCTTAGTGCAATCAAGCCAATTTTTGGTTATGTAAAGTTTAACTAATAAACAAAGCGTGATTAAGACATGCAATCTCAAGTTTGAGAGTTTGAGGTCAGTGATGTGAAGTATCGCCATTTCCCAAGAAAGGGTTGATTTGTGGTAGCCCATTGTGTCAAATCGCACTTTAAAAGAGCACCAGATGCTGTGTGAGTATCTGGAGAACCACATAACATGGAAAATATCTGCCTGGGGGTAGGAAAAGCAGGGACACGCAGGGGAGACTTTAAAATTAAATTTATTTAAGATAGAAGTAGGAAAGTATGAATTATTATTAATCATAAATTGTGTGCATACAAGTTTTTTTAAAAGGGGACATTTTAAGGGTGGATTTAATAGCTGTTAAGTTTTTGGTCTTCAGAGAAGTCAGATCCTTGTTGATCCCAAAATTTTGAATAAATAAGTCTCTTTTGTTATTTGATTAGATATATGTATTTATAGGACAAGGCTAACATGCTTTTCTTACTGGAAAAAGCTTTCAATAGCTCTGATACCTGTTTAACTTCAGTTTCATCAATCTTATTACCCCTGAACAGAAATGTGATTATTTCTCTTATCTGACGTGCTATTATAGTGTACTTTTTACTTAGGTTTAATAATTCCTGTAGTTCCGAAAGAGAACTGTCCCTGAATTTATAAATATCCCAGAGTGTGCAGTGTCTTATTAGAGGGTAATTAGCAAGATTGATCATGTTATTATTCATTTTTAAATTAAGATTTAGATGTATAGGTTGGAATACAAGAAGGGCTTTATCAAGCTTAAGTGATTTAAAGATCTCTTGAAAAGTTTTAACTTTATCTTTCAGTACATAGTTAATATTTATTTTTCTAAGAATTGTTATCTCCAAGAAGGGAAGTGCTTTAGGGTTAAATTTGTTACTAGATACATGATTATGCCATATTTTAACCCAAAAGGGAGTCCACAACTCACTGCCTGAATAGTAATTTGCAATTGAAATAACTCTATTAGCACATCTTATAATAAAGTTGTAAATCTGGCAAACCTAAACCCCTCTATCTTTCGGGGAATATAAGATTTTGATATGAAACTCTAACCGCTTTTCGGTACCAGATGAATTTTGCAAATGCTTTGTCTATCTTAGTGAAAACGTTAGTTGGAATGATGGAAAAGGATGCACTGAAATAATATAAAAGCTTTGGGAGGATATTCATTTTATTTATTTATTTTATTTATTTAAATTTGTTAACCGGGAGTGTCCGACTGGACGTAGGTCAATTTTCAGTGGAGGCCCGGGGAGAAAAGCTCCACAGTTAAAATAAACAGACAGTACTTACATTGGATTACATAGTGATTAACAATTTAACATAGCAATTACTTACAACATATTTACAGATGAAGAACATAGTACATCAGTAGACAACTAGAATCTTTATCTGTGAAGTACATAACAGACATTAACAAATGTTACAATGAGAAGTTCCTGCTGTATAATAAGTACTAGGCTTATGAGCATCTGAACTTGCTATAATCAAGGTAGATAGTGGAGTGGAAAGAAAGGTAGTGGTTGGATGGGGTGGATGATATTAGAGTGGGAGTTGCAAGAGCATAGCCAGCATGTTTTTAGGTGCGCTTTTAGTAAAGTTTTGAAGGGGGTGCATGATGGTACGAAGGTAATTGTGGGTGGAAGGGAGTTCCATAATTTGGCTATGGTGCAAGAGAATAGTGCTTCACCAGCAGAGTTATTGGCTTTAGTGATATGCAAGTGATTTTTGTTGCTGGATCTTAGTGGTCTGGTGGTGCGATAGGGTTGGAGTAGATTCTGGAGGGATGGGACATTTAGTGGATGGTTTATTAGTTTGTGGGCGAGTGAGAGTTGATACCACTGAAGGAGGTGAGGGAGTTCAAGCCAGCCCAGTTCAGCAAGTGAGAGACAGTGGTGACTACGGTAGGATGTCCCTGTGGTGAATTTGGCGATTTTGTTGTAGCAGGTCTCTAGCTTGTTTAGATCACATTGCCTTAGGTTGGTATATATTGGAGAGGCATAAAGTAGGGTGGAGATAAGGTGGGAATTTGCTATTGAAATCTTTGCTGCTTTGGTGAGAAATTGCTTATTTCTGTATAACGCTCCTACTTTTTTGTGGACTTTTTTATGGTCATGGATATGTGAATGTCAAATTTTAGTTTATTGTCTATTTCCACTCCTAGCAATTTGGTGTGTTCAGTTGGGTATATAGTGGTGTTGTCTTTTGCTATGATGTTAAAGTGAGAGTTGTTTTGAGTATGTTTGGTGGGTTGGGAGATGAGTAGTTTAGTTTTGTTTGGGTTGAGTATTAATTGGGCATCGGATAACCAAGTTTCAACAGAGGAAAACGCTTCCTGTGTGACTTTTTGCAGTTTTGGTAGGGACTGGGCTGAGCAGATGATGGTTGAGTCATCTGCGTATTGTATGAGTGTGCCATGTTTGGTGGCAGAGGCTAGATTATTGGTGTAAACAGAGAAGAGTAGGGGTCCAAGGATGGATATTGGGGAACCCCTATGGAGACAGGTAGATGGGGAGATATGTCATTCTGCCATACAACGGATTGTTGGCGGTCAGACAGGTAACTCTAAAACCAGTTGGTGACTGATTGCGAGAAGGATAGGTTATTGAGGACAGAGATAAGTTGTTTGTGTGGGACCATGTCAAATGCTTTAGATAGGTCTAGGAAAGTATCAGAGGAGAGATAGACATTGTTTTTATGCTGAAGGATAGTGTTAGTAAAGGAGAGTAAGGCAGTGGTGGTGCTATGGTTTGGTTGGAAACCATGCTGAGTACTGGAAAGGAGGTTGTTAGTAAGGAGGTAGTTTGAGACCTGAGAGTGTATTCATCTTTCTAGTATTTTGGAGAGTGGAGAGAGAATAGCTATGGGGCAGTAAATGGTTAGTTCTGTGGAGGGGAATTATATGTGATACTTTCCACAGTGTGGGAACGTAACTTTCTGACAGAGATCGGTTAATCAAGATGGATACTGGGTAGGCCAGAGCATCAGCTGCGATTTGTAGGTATTCACTTGGGAGGTTGTCTGCTGCTAATTTGGTGGGTTTAATTTTAATGATAGCTGTTTTTTACAACATGGGTAGTTTCATCTGTTGCCATCTAGGCATATCCTGTGAGATCCCTGACCATAGTTTCAGCACATTACAGTGCATAATGGAAGGATACAAATGATCATAGCAAATCCCTAAATATTTAAAGGAATAGACCATGTTGAAAGGGGAGTTTGGGAAGTAGTTTTTCTTGTGTCTTGAAGGGTTAATAGGGAAAATATAAGATTTTTTTGGTTAATTTTACAGTCAGAGGTGACTGAAAAGGTATTCAAAGCTGTGACCAATTTCTTGAGATCTGCGTTGAGATGCTCAAAATAAATATTGAGATAATCCGCAAAGGCGTCCGGACTTATTTTAGTTAAAACTTTAGGTATTGAATGATACGTCTTTTGCGTAATATACAGAAAAAGGGGCTCTAAATATAGGTTGAAAAGAAGGTGAGAGAATGGACAACCTTGCCTTGTTCCATTAGAAATTTTGATTGGATTTGAATAATTGTAATTAATAAATAAGCATGTAGTATATGATCTATTATATAACTTCTTAATTATATCAATGAAATCTGTGGGGATACCAAAATGGGATAATGCTGCAAACAGAAAGTTCCAGTTGACCCTATCAAATGCCTTACATTCATCTAATATCAAAGCACATCTCAGATTTTTGTCATTTTTGGCAAGGTTAATCATAGTTTCTTGGGTCAAAGTGTTATCCCAAGTACGTTTATTGCACATAAAGCCGGATTGCTCCCGGGAAATTAGGGAGGGCATAACTTTTTTGAGTCTTTCTGCCAAAAGAGATGATAAGATTTTAATGTCAACATTCATCAGTGAAATTGGTCTACAGTTATTCAGATTCGATTTATCCATGTTGTTTTTAGGGATAAGTATGGTCTTTCAGTTGTTTGTGTAAAGGTCCGAAACACCATTGAGGGAAATACAATTATACAGCTTAAGCAGGATGGGAGCCAGATTATGGTTGAAAGTTTTGTAAAAATCTGGAGTATAACCATCTGGGCCTGGAGCTTTTCCTAATTTAAGATTACCACTGACATCTAATATTTCCTGCTGATTTAGTGAGGCAGATAGAATTGCTTTTTGAGCTTCATTTAATTTCGGGAATATAAGATTGCCAAGATAATCTTCTGTCTCCGAAATTGGGGTTTGTTGATCATTTCTAGCATAGATGTGAAAGTAGGCCTGATAAATAACTGCACAATTTGTAGGTCTGGTTTAGGTTCATAGGTAGGTACTAAGCTATCGGCCCAAGGGCATATGTAAGCCTAGCCAACAAGGTTCCCTGGCTTATGCCACCCAAGAAGTTATTTTCCTGTGCCACTGTCGAACAGAGACACAGAAGTGATCCCTGGGGTGTATTTCCTATTTCCCATCCACTTATCAAGATTTTTCTTGAAGAGTGCTAATGAAGTACTTTGCTTGACATAGATGGGTAGCCTGTTCCAGAGTATGGGAAGTCTCTGGGACAAGAATCTATCCCTCCAGCATGTCCTGTTTATTGTGGTGACAAGGTTTAGGTCCCTAGAGTGTGTAGCTCACAGGGATTGGGATTTCTTTAGGTGTAGCATGTCCATCAGCTCTGGGTTTGACATAGCTTTATATGTTAGGCAGAGATCACCTCGGAGTAGGCGAGATACTATGGAGTAAAGCTGGAGTTGTTTGAGGCAGTCAGTATAGGGCATTTGTTTGAGGCTAGTAATCCTCTTTGTGAGGTACTTCTGTGGCCTTTCCAGCTGCTGCAGATGTCTTGTGAGGTACATTCCAATGGGTCTATGTTATAATATCGAAGTCTAAAAACTTTGAATGTTATAATATCGAACCCAGTAGAGTGAACACTTGAAATAGCGAAGCTGCAGAACACCGAATACTTTCCTAGGGAAAGCATTCAGTGGGCCATTTCTGCAGCTTCGCTATTTCCTCAACTGTGGAGCAAAGGTTACGGATCGGGTTAAGGTAAGTGTGCGAATTAAGGTGAGTGTGCAATTGGGCATGGGTTAGGTGAGTTAGGGTTAGGGCGCGGGTCAGGTAAATGTGTGATTGTGTGGACGTGAGGGTTAGGGTGGGGTAGGTAAGTTAGGGTTAGGGAGCGGGTAAGGTGAGTGTGTGATAGAGAACTTAGGGTTAGGGTTGGGTTAAGATAAGTGGATAGCTAGTGGTGTATGCCTGGTTTAGTGTAGGGTTTTGTGAAGTGTATATGTGTGGATTATTTATTTTGGTGTGCTTGTGTTGTGTGTATGTTTGTCGAAACAGCAAATTTTTTCCCTGGGAAAAAAATTTGCGATTCTGACTATTCGGTTTTCTGGTGTTTCAATTGAATGGGTTCAATATTATAACATTCAAAGTTTTTAGACTTCGATGTTGTAATATAGACCCCATTCCAAAAGGGGTGTTGTACTCTATAATGGATCTAATGAGTGTCGAGTAGAGGGGAACAGTGACCTCTTTTTTCCTGGATGAGAACCCTTTTAGGATGAGGTGTGCCACGTAGAAGGACTTTCTGACTACTGTGGCAATGTGACTATAAAAGGAGAGACTACTGTCCACCTGGGTCCCAAGGTCTCTTATCACACATTCAGTGTTAAGTAGATTGCTGCCTATGTGGTAGTTCATGGGTACAGAGTTTTTACCAAAGGGGATGACAATGCACTTTTTGCATACAACCTCTTTTGGTT
Organism: Protopterus annectens; assembly: GCF_019279795.1. Classification (NCBI taxonomy): domain Eukaryota; kingdom Metazoa; phylum Chordata; order Ceratodontiformes; family Protopteridae; genus Protopterus; species Protopterus annectens. Next base: position 288,824,910 of record NC_056733.1, read on the forward strand.
TGCATGTTTTATCTTGATAGTAGATAAGGGTTATCCTAGGGGTTATCCTAGAGGCCTCCTGCATATTGTCAATTAGTCTAGTTAAAGCTTTAGAAGGGGTTTGTGCTCATTCACAGTACTTAGCTATAAATTTCGATTCCTGCAGGAAGTAATTGAATTGGTGTAGATCAAATAGTTATCTTTGTTTTTCCTACAATTAGACATTCCAAAGCTGGAGTTTGATTCTCTTGATAGTTTTTATCTAGTTCCCCAATTTCGGACAATAGTCGACTTTCCTTCTCTTTCCTCGCTTTCTTAAGATAAGTGGCTTTCTGGATAAGTATTCCTCTGATCACTGTTTTACATGAAGCCCATTGTATATCATATGGAATACATATGTTATCTAGGCCCACATTGAATTCTGTTAGGGTTTTAAGAATTTCTTTATTCGCTTCAGGGTTATACAGTAGGTTATTATTTAAAGACCAATTGAACCTCTAGTTATATTGGGTGAATTTTGTGCAAAGTTTATTGTTAGGTAATCTTCGAATGGTCTGAGAAAAACCTAGGTTCAGCTAAATAATTTATTTTCCATTTTATTAACCTTTCTGAAATTGAAAAAAATCCAAACGTGACCAAGAACTGTGGCATTTAGAAAAATATGTATAGCTGTTATTTTTTTGATCATCACCATCAAAAGAGATGGGATCAACAAGACCATAGACTGACATGAGATCAGCCAAAGCCAACGAGGTTTGTGTGTTGTAAGATTTGGATTTACTGAAACTGTCCGATTTTTTTTTCATTACTCATTTCTAAGCCTGCCTTTTAATTATTCTATTCAAAATAACACCTCTTTCATTAACAATTTATTATTAGCCACAACTATAAGATAATTTGCATGAGACAGAATAATAGGGGTATCAACACATCCTTGCATCCATTAAGTATTCTCTTTTATGACATCTTCTACTTAATAAGCAACTGCATTCATTACTAAACAAGCAGAATGCTACCCATGGTGCATCCTTTCCTCATTCCTCACCTAAACACACTTCTTGAACTAAACCAGCCATTAACTAAAACTGCCACTTTGTTATTCCTATATGCTGACTGTAATACCTTCAATATCTTTCCTTTAATCCCACAGTGTTCTAAAATCATCCATAAACACTCCCACTCTACATTTTGAAATGATATTTACATTTCTAACCATCATCTTTACCTTGCCTCCTCTATTCAATATCTAATGAACCACTATTCTTACAATTACATTAATTAATTAATTAATGAACAGCTCATGTTCTCATGTTTTATGCCATGTACTCCTGCACAACACTGTACCACTCGAACGGATACAAAACTAGAAAAACTTGAAGTATCAGTACTTGAAATGATGCAGCCGACAATAAAATTAAGCGCTTTCAATCACTTTAATTTACGTGACCTTCCTCAGAAATGCCATTTGAAATCAGTTACTTCCTTTTATAACTTTATACAGGAAATTACATCATTGTAAAACATTAAATTATTTATAAATGCTTTAAATATCTTACCAAATTCATATAAAACATATATTTATCAAATATAATGTAATGTAAACTGATGCTTACAATTTCTTGTTGTTACCTATAAGTTAAAAAACATTTTAGATTTATGGTGTCATTTAATCCTGGGTGTGTGTCCGCTCCCAGGTAAAGCTGCCAGTAAGCCTCTTTGCACTCCAGTATGTTATTTAAATCCCCTGTGAAACTAACATTGTCAACCTTATCCATTACGAAAAATTCAAATTTTTTGAAATCCTTACACATGATGGAATGTCTAAATAAAGCGTTAGATTTATCCTTTTTCTTTATGGCCAAATTATGTTCATAAATACGCCTTTTCAGATTTCTTTTAGTCTTCCCAATGTAATATACCTTACATGTCACACAGGTAGCCGCATAAACAATCAGTTCACTATTACAATTGTTATAACTTTTTGCCCAAAAAGTTTCCTTATGTTTTCCTAAAGTGATAAATGAAGTGTTGCTTATGTACCTACACTGCCTACAGTTGTTACAACTATATGTTCCTTTCTTTATTGTACAAGCTCTAGACTGTTTGGACATCGATGTCTTCTTGTTCTCTAACATACTTTGGATGTTGGTGACCTTCTTGAATGTGAATTTAGGAATTATACCTATTATATTGGCCAAATCTTTGTTACCTATAATTATTTTCCAATTCTCTAATATTATTGTTTTGATTTCCCACATTTCATCTACTATGGGAATTGGAAAACTTATCATGTATTCGTCCCCTTCTCTTTTTGCATGTTCACCGATGAACTCTCCTCCTTCCAACATGATATCTATGGACTGTAATATGGGTTTAGCTACTCCTTTTCTGAGCGGAAAAACTTCTTTCTCTATTTGTTTAATCCACTTTTTTTTCATAACCCCTCTTTTGAAATAATCTACTTAAAGTTTTACCTTCTTTAAGAGTTTGATGGATCTAATATTAGAGAATAATTTTTTTACATTTAACAACAAGATTTACCAACAAACTGCGGGTGTAGCCATGGGTGCTAGGGTAGCCCCTGCATTCGTGAATATCGTGATGGCAAATTGGGAGCAAAAGCACCTAGAAGTACACCCAAGTTATGGAAAAATAAAGATTTACCACAGATTCATAGATGACTTGATTTTTTTATGGGCAGGAACAGAATTGGAATTTATAGAATTTGTGAGTGATCTAAATAATACTACTAATTTTCTAAAATTTAAGATTGGTAATTTTGGTGAGAATATAAACTTTTTAGACATCAACTTGACTATAGACAGTGAGTCTAGGATTTTCACAAGTAGAATTTATAGGAAAGCATGTTTTGCTAACCAGTACTTGCACAGTGAAAGTTTGCATCCCCTCCACATGAAGAAAGGAGTTATCAAAGGACAGTATATTAGACTCAGTAGACTTACAACCAGCGAAGAAATATTTCTTAAAGAAGGTAAAACTTTAAGTAGATTATTTCAAAAGAGGGGTTATGAAAAAAAGTAGATTAAACAAATAGAGAAAGAAGTTTTTCCGCTCAGAAAAGGAGTAGCTAAACCCATATTACAGTCCATAGATATCATGTTGGAAGGAGGAGAGTTCATCGGTGAACATGCAAAAAGAGAAGGGGACGAATACATGATAAGTTTTCCAATTCCCATAGTAGATGAAATGTGGGAAATCAAAACAATAATATTAGAGAATTGGAAAATAATTATAGGTAACAAAGATTTGGCCAATATAATAGGTATAATTCCTAAATTCACATTCAAGAAGGTCACCAACATCCAAAGTATGTTAGAGAACAAGAAGACATCGATGTCCAAACAGTCTAGAGCTTGTACAATAAAGAAAGGAACATATAGTTGTAACAACTGTAGGCAGTGTAGGTACATAAGCAACACTTCATTTATTACTCTAGAAAACATAAGGAAACTTTTGGGCAAAAAGTTATAACAATTGTAATAGTGAACTGATTGTTTATGCGGCTACCTGTGTGACATGTAAGGTATATTACATTGGGAAGACTAAAAGAAATCTGAAAAGCGTATTTATGAACATAATTTGGCCATAAAGAAAAAGGATAAATCTAACGCTTTATTTAGACATTCCATCATGTGTAAGGATTTCAAAAAATTTGAATTTTCCGTAATGGATAAGGTTGACAATGTTAGTTTCACAGGGGATTTAAATAACATACTGGAGTGCAAAGAGGCTTACTGGCAGCTTTACCTGGGAGCGGACACACACCCAGGATTAAATGACACCATAAATCTAAAATGTTTTTTAACTTATAGGTAACAACAAGAAATTGTAAGCATCAGTTTACATTACATTATATTTGATAAATATATGTTTTATATGAATTTGGTAAGATATTTAAAGCATTTATAAATAATTTAATGTTTTACAATGATGTAATTTCCTGTATAAAGTTATAAAAGGAAGTAACTGATTTCAAATGGCATTTCTGAGGAAGGTCACGTAAATTAAAGTGATTGAAAGCGCTTAATTTTATTGTCGGCTGCATCATTTCAAGTACTGATACTTCAAGTTTTTCTAGTTTTGTATGCCATGTACTCCTGTTATTCTTCTTCTTGTACACTTTCTTCAAATCTTAACTGTACAGTCTCCGCAGAAGTATTTTAATCCACATTATTTAAAGTAATAGGTCTCCAAATTTCAATGTCTCTTTTTTTCTCCCTTGTTACACCTTTAATAAATCCTTCATATAAAAAACAACTTCCTTTGTATTTCTTCTAGCTTTTTGTATTCCCTATACCCAATACTATACTTACTTCATACTGAATCTTTTTTGGCTTTTCTAAAAATTCTACTACATTTCCTGCAATAATTCTTCTATTTTTTTTTGTTTTTGTTGTTGTTGAAATATCTTTATATTCCAGTCATCTTTTCCTTACCTACCTTGTTTTATAAAGTTGTGACAAAATATTCCTTTTCATAATCTTGGTCTTAGCTATATATCATACTACCACTCTTATCTTTACTCTCTTTCAACTTCCATTATTTTCAACAATTTGTGTTAAATGCGGAAACACTTCTTCCTTCTTACACCTCAAATTATATCCTTGTATAAACAATTACCTTTCTACTTTCTAATTATTTTACTCCTATAATCCATGTTCTTTCTCACAACACTACATGTTATTCTTTTCTAGATCATATACTATTTTCTTTCATAATCTCACATATTTGTGCTTCTTTTTCTTCCTACATTGTAATTCTAATTGTAGATACATGTTATATTTCCATAAAAACAATATATTACTCTGTCCAAAAAAAAATCAAAGAAATGAAACATAGATATATTATTTTCCATTATTGTTCCATCTATCTTATTAGAGCTTCTTGTTCGGTGTCTTTCCTGTCAGTTATTTTAACATCCTTTCCCTTTCTGATTACATTTTCATTCACACAAAGCTCTATCCAAATAGCTAAGTGGTCCAAAAAACCTGTTACTATACTACCACCATCCACCTCTTTTATATCTCTTGATGTAAAAAAAAAATCAATTTGTTTTGTATTTGTTCTGTTTTATATGCCCATTGTCTTTCATTCCACAACTTTAGTCTTAACCAATTTGTTTTTATTTTATGTTACATACCTGTTGACTGGTTAAAGTCCATTGGGCAAACTGTCCCCTTTCAGAGGTGATCCAAGAGTACTCTCTGTTTAAGACACTTGCTTAGATCCATATAGTATACAAATGATAGTGTAAAGACTCAAACCCTGTACCCTAAGCCTTGATTCTCGACTAAATCTATTCTGGAGGGATGCTCTTGTTATTTTATCAGTGTTTTAGTCTGTCCCTCCTTCAATAAACATTTTTTGAGAAATTTAATAGTACCAGCATTTAAAAATGCCAGTAATTGGGACCTATTTTTTTCTTAATGCTGAATGAAATGGAAGAAGCTCATAGTTGTAGTCTCATTGCTAACTATCCTCTTACAACTTTTTGGCATTTTTAATAATCTGTCCTCTTTTTGCCCCCGTCAAATTACATTTGAAATCTCCCATTGCTATTATCTTTATCTTTACTGTCAGAAATGGTTTCAGTTTCTTCAAATAACTGTTCACTTTTTTCTCCCTTGTTACACCTTTAATGCATTCATCATATAACCTTAATTTAAAACACATAAACAACTTCCTTTGCATTTCTTTTAGCTTTTTGTATTCCCTATACCCAGTACTATCCTTACTTCATACTGAATCTTTTTTGGCTTTTCTAAAAATTCTGCTATGTTATTTCCTTTAATAATTCTTCTATTTTTTTTGTTGAAATCTTTTTATATTCCATTCCATCTTTTCCTTACCTACTTTGTTTTATAAAGTTGTGTTAAAATATTCCTTTCCATAATCTTATCTTAGCTATATATCATACTACCACTCTTATCTTTACTCTCTTTCAACTTACATAATTTTTAACAATTTGTGTTAAATGCAGAAACACTTCTTCCTTCTTACACCTCGAATTATATCCTTGTATAAACAATTACCTTTCTACTTTCTAATTATTTTACTCCTATAATCCATGTTATTTCTCACAACACTACGTTATTCTTTCCTAGATCATATATTATTTTGTTTCATAATTTCACATATTTGTGTTTCTCTTTCTTCCTACATTGTAATTCTTATTATAGATATGTTACATTTCCCTAAAAACAATCTGTTACTCTGTCCAAAGAATCAAAGAAATGAAACATAGATATATTATTTTTCCATGATTGTTTCATCTATCTTATTAGATCTTCTTGTTCAGTGTCTTTCCTGTCAATTATTTTAACATCCTTTCCCTTTCTGATTACATTTTCATTCTCACAAAGCTCTATCCAAATAGCTAAGTGGTCCAAGAAACCTTTTATTATACTACCACCATCCACCTCTTTTATATCTCTTGATGTTAAAACTATCAATTTGTTTTGTATTTGTTCTGTTTTATATGCCCATTGTCTTTCACTCCACAACTTTAGTCTTAACCAATTTGTTTTTATTTTATTTTACATATCCCTTGACTGGGTAAAGTCCATTGGGCAAATTGTCCCTTTTCAGAGGTGAACCAAGAGTGCTCTCTCTTTAAGACACTTGTTCAGGGCCATACAGTATACAAATGATGGTGGAAGGACTCAAACCCTGTACCCTAAGCCTTAATTCTTGACTGCATCTATTCCAGAGGGATGCTTTTATTATTTTCTCAGTGTTTTACTTTGTCCCTCCTACAATGAATGTTTTTGAGAAATTTAATAGTACCAGCAGCTAGAAAATGCCAGTAATTGGGACCTAGTCTGTAATTATTTTTTTCTTAATGCTGAATGAAATGCAGCTCATATTTGTAGTCCTCAGTGTTAACTACCATCTTACAACTTTCTTAGCCTTTTTAATAACCTATCCTCTTTCTCTCTTTTTGCCCTCTTAAATTACATTTGAAATCTCCCATTGCTATTATTTTTATCTTCAGTGTCACAAATGGTTTCAGTTTCTTCAAATAACTGTTCTCTTTCTTTTATGCTTGTGCATGTATGTACACCTATTATTCTAAATACTTCATCTTCCTCCCACAGTTGTCCTACCTGTAGACACTAAAAAATCTAGTATTTTTACTTTGTCATTCAAAAGAAGTAACATTCCTGAACAATGTTCACTTCCATAAAATTGTATTTTCCCAAAACGTCTCAATCTGAACTCTTTATAGTTCTGTATTAAATTTTGTTTCTTGCTAAATATTTACAGCTGCAAACACCCTAATGTAACAATCTAAAATACCTATTATCCTGACTATGTTTAAAATGTAAACATCCAATGCTTCCAACTGCACACTTCTCTTTCTTTTTAACTTTGGGTGAATGATGTTTACATTTTAATTAATTTATTTATGTATTTCAATTTCACTCTTTCCCCTATTGAGTTTTTCTTACCTTCTTTCTTACCATCCTTTTCTTCCTCATCTTGATCCGACTGGTCTTTCAGCAAATCAAACATATTTCCATACTGTGCCTTCCATTTTTTTGTATTCCTTTCTGAATGCCATTCTTATTTCCTGATTTTCATTTCTTATTATCTCTTCACTATCCTTTCTTCATTTGTTTCTTTTTCCTTTTCTTGTTGTATATTAATTTCTTATATAAATTCAATACAATATTTTTTATCAAAACCCTCCTTACAATCAAACCAGAAGTGTCTTTCTTTTTTTCATATCCTGTATTCTGTTTTACACTTATTTGCTGTATGTCCTTTTTCTCCACAATAATTACATCTAACTTTACCACATTCATTAATTAAAGGGAATGAATCTCCATAAAAATAGCCAATTCTGGGTTGCCCCATGTTGGCGTGAATTACTTGAGACGTACCTCCCTGGACTATATGAAGAGATACATGATTGAGCTCACTGAATATGTGTCCCAGGCAGATATGTCCCTAGCCTTAAGTATCATTCTACCGTTACCCAGAATGATGCCTCAGTACAAACAGAAAATGACTGACTTTATCAATTGGCTTAGTTTCTGATGTCATTCCAAGGTCTATATCATATGAGCGAATTGCACAAATTGCTAACACTCATAATATTGAATATAGCGGACCTCAAAGTGCTTTTTCTGAGATTGTGGTACAGTGAAAAATGGGATATTTGCCCTTTCCTCACTGTAGTGCAATCTCGGAGTTGGAATATATATTTAGCAGAGGGTGGGGAGGCACAGCCCCCCCCACAATAGGAAGTTCGAGGTCTGGTACTTTTGATATTATGAGCATGCGCAATTTGTGTAATTCACTCATATGATATAGACCCTCATTCCAGGGGGATCCAGTACCTAAAAGACTGGGAAGATATGATCGACAGACCATGATGCTTTGCTAGAGATGGCCTGCATTGGTCTCGCTTAGGCTTCTGGAAAAGGCCTTTGCCTCCCCCATAGTGCCTTTTTTAGGAAAAGTCATGAGGTTGATACTACCAACATAAACATTTTTACAAATTAAAGGTCATGCTGCTAAACGCTAGGAGTCTAAACATGAAACTGCACTCATTGCAAGCATTCTTAACCCTGGAAGATCCTGACATTTGTGCAGTCATAGAAACCTGGTTCAAAGCTGCAGAGAGTACTCCAGCCTTACCAAGGTACTCATCCTATCATACATTCAGACCCCAAACTGTGGGCAGCAAAGCTGAAGGAGGTGGAGTTTTGCTCATCCTAGCATACATTCAGACCCCAAACTGTGGGGAGCAAAGCCAAAGGAGGTGGAGCCAAAGGAGGAGAGTGGTCAATATATACTAAAGACACACACACTTCCAGGCTGGTCAAACAGTATGATGCACAGGAGACACTCCAGGTGCAGTTAACCTTTGACAAGACCCCTATTCAAATCATAGCTAGCTACAGGCCCCCAAATTTGACTTAAGATGCCCACTCCATCTATATGGACTTCTTCGAATCTGTCAAGATTCAACCCTTTACCCTGATCCTGGTGGAAAAAACTACTCATGCCAGAACACAAATGCCCAGAGATTCCTTGACTTTATCAATCCAAATGCCTTGGAATAGCCAGTCGATACCCCTACAAGAGGTGATAATATCTTGGACTTGTTATTATCCAACATGACTAAGCACTGTAGCTCCCCTATAGAATCATCTTCCCTGGTAAGATCTGACCATAAGGCAGTCACTTTCGAAGTCACCATCTCCCCTGACCCCCCCCCCCCTCTACCTAGGGTTAAACAAAAAAACTTCTCCAAAGCTGACTACAGCCTCCTGAGGTATTGTATAAACATCTTCACAGCCCCCTCCCCCTCTGTAGGCACTGGCATCAATGTCCAAATTTGCACCAAAGTACTATACGAGCAATTATATAGATGCATGGAATCAGGAATACCTGACAAGACAAAATGATCCTCCGCAAGGAAGAGTAAACCTGTCAGGTGGACATCTGCAATAAATAAACTATGTAACAAAAGGAAACAAATTGCTGTCCAGGACCAAGAAGGAAGAGGTGCCCAATTGGAGGCAATCTTTCCTTAGCTTGAACAAGCAAATAAGAGCACTAGTGAAATCATCTAAATTTATTTTATTTATTTATTTTACATTTGTTGACCGGGATAATCCGACTGGATATATGTCCATTTTCAGTGGAGGCCTGGAGAGAAAAGCTCCAATAGACAAAATTACAAAGATTACACAACAATTAGATACACAAAAAATATAAGACAATGAGTTATGTATATATACAATGGTTTAGTAATGTTCCCAATAGGGACTCACAAGTTACATGGTCAGACACATTAAAAACAAGTAATCAGCAGATTGGAACAAAACATAGTTGAGTATTAAATGTTTAAGATATTATTCAGGTAGGGTTTCATTTTGTAACTTAATCAGGGTTGCTACAGGACAAAGCCAGTTCACTATGAAATACGGTTTGATGCTTTTTTTGAAGACACTTAGGGAGGATTGAAGGGTTATATAGTTTGGCAGTGAATTCCAGCAAACAGGGATTCACCAGCTGAGTTATAAGCTTTGTAGGTTTGGACCAGTAGTTTGGATGATTGTAGTGACCTCAAGTTGTTGTATGGCTTTATAATATTTATAAGTGAGGGGGTTTCTTCAGGTGAGTATAACATTTTGTGTGCTATTGAGTTGATTGAATTGAATTAAGCTGGGCAGTTCTAGCCACTCTAGTTGTTTAAGGTTCTGACAGTGATGGGTTCTGTAGGTTGAGCCAGTGGTGAATCTGGCAATATGGTTGTAGCTGTGGGAGAGCTTACTCAGCTCATATTTATTAAGGCAGGAGAGGCATATATAAGAGTAGAGAGTAGGTGCGACCGGGCGATTGCAGTTCTAGCCAATGGGGTTAAAAATGACTTGTTTCTGTATACATTTCCAAGCTTCTTATTGATGGTCTGTATGGTTTTGTTGACCTGTAAGTTAAATTTAAGATTATTATCTATAATAAGCCCTAGAAGCTTAGTAGTGGTATCTGGGGAGATAGAGGTACCATTGTTGGATGTAACAGAGAAAGACAATGGGGTGGATCTACTAGTGGGTGTGAAGAGTAGAAGTTTAGTTTTATTGGGGTTCAGCAGTAGACAGTTGGAGAGCCAGTTTTCAATAGTGTTAAATGTGTTTTGGGTTAAGATTTGCAGGTCAGATGGGGAGGTGGCTCAGCAGATAGAGTGGAATCATCTACATATTGAATGCAGCTAGCTTTGGGGATACCAGTGTGAAATGTTACTGATGAAAATAGAGAAGAGTAGTGATCCTAATATGGAGCCTTGAGGGACACCAAGTGTGAGAGGTAGTTGACTGGACAGTTTGCCCTGCCATAATACAGCCTGTTGTCTGCCAGTCAGATAGGACTGGAACCACTGGATTGCATGATTATTCAGGGAGATTCATTTTAGAGAAAGAATGAGAAGTTCATGGTTGACCATATCAAAGGCTTTTGATAGGTCAAGAAAGAGGGCAGAGTATAGTCTGTCATTCCTGTTTTGGTTGATGGCATTAGTAAAGGAAAGGAGGGCAGAGGTGGTACTGTGATGTGGCCTAAAGCCATGCTGAGAGTTAGACAGTAGGTTGTTCTGTATAAGATATTGCATTAGTTGCCTGTGTACACACTTCTCTATTATTTTGGCTAGTGGGGAAAGAATGGCAATGGGTCTATAGTTGGATAATTCTGTGGAACTTCCACCTTTATGGAGTGGGATGACGTGGGATATTTTCTAGAGGGAGGGGATAGCACCTTTGGATAAGGTTCAATTGATCAGGATAAATATGGGGTATGCAATGGCATCTGCAACTATTTGTAGGTACCCTGCAGAGAGGAGATCAGCAGAAAGGGTAGTAGGTTTTAATTTTTTTATTAGGGTTTTGATAAAAGTGGTAAAGATGGGTTGGAAGCTAAATAGGGGATGATTAGTGGTTAGATTAGAGGTAGGACTGAAGTCTGTGGAGGTTAGTTGATTTGCTAGGAATTGGATTGTTTCAGTGAAAAAGTTATTATAGGCGCCAACTATGGTCTCTGGGGAATTATGGGTGAGGTTTGAAGGGGTTGGAGTGGTTGAATGTCCTGGATGAAGAAGTTGATTTAAGCCTGCCCAGAACTTTTGAGGGTTGTTTTGGTGTTTATGTTGGAGATTTTTATAGTAGCTTTTTTTATCTAGTAGAATGGATTTTTTTATTTCATTCCTGAATTGACGGTATTTTAAGTGGTCAAGCGGGGCTTTTGTTGATCGCCAGCTGGCCCAGGCTCTGTTTCTAGTTTTGATTTTTGACTTGGTATCCTTTGTGAGCCATGGTACAGTATTTGATTTATTATTATTTATTATTATTTTCAGTATTGACTCCAAATTGACCACATCTACTAGAGACAATCATAAAGCCTTCTTCACATATGTCCACAATCTCAAAGGAAACATCCAGATCTGTTCAGAACTGGTGGTCAGGGAGACCACATACACAAATGCTGTAGATATAGCCAATCTACTGGCTGACAGATTCAGTGAAAATTTCACCCCTGTGCCCCTCCCTCCCATCAGTAAATTAGGACATCCCCAGTACCTACCCCCACTGCTTATCTCTAGGGAACAGGTCATCACTGCCCTCTCAAAGACAAAAAATACAGCCTCCATGGGACCCAATAACATCCCAGGCTGCATCCTACATAAACTCAGGCATGAACTTGCAGCACCATTAGACACCTTATTCAACCAAAGCCCGAGTACCAGCTTTGTCCCAGCTGAGTGGAGGACAGCCACTGTCATCCCTTTACACAAAGGTGGAGCATCCACTGATCCGGGAAGTTATAGACCCATTAGCCTAACTAGCCTGATCTGCAAGGCCATGGAATGGATTATCATGGACCTCATTAACATGGACATTAGCAACCTCCAAACACTCGACCCTACACAGTTTGGCTTTGTCAAGGGATGGTCATGTCTGTTAAATCTGGTTGACTTCTTTGAGACAGTCACCAAAGCCATGGACAAGGGGAAGATGGTGCATACCACCGACCTTGACCTGGCCAAAGCCTTCGACACTATTCCCCACTTGGGCATAATAGATAAACTCTCTCACCTAGGCATCAGTCCATATGTTACCAGATGGGTAGCAAACTGGCTCATTGATAGAACCCACCTAATCAAAATAGGGGAATCCACTTCAAGCAGCAGACCTTTAACGAGCGGTGTACCCCAGGGATTGGTCCTGGGGCCTCTGTTATTCAGGATATACTTCTCTGAGGTGCAGGCCAAAACCAGTGGGTTATGGCTGACCAGGTTTGCAGATGACTGCAAGTTGGGCACAGTCATCAATTCCCCAAGTAATGTGGATATCCTCCAAGAGGGTCTCACCCAAATAAATGACTGGTGCCAGAAACCCGGCCTCAAGCTGAATGCCAAAAATGCATCATCATCCCTTTTGTGGAGAGTCATGTCCCCACATATTATCACATTAATAACAATGTCCTAAGTACGCAATCAGTAGTGAGGGATTTGGGCATCCTGGTTGATAGCAACCTAACTTTTGACCACCATGTTGCTTCCACTGTATGGAAAGATTTCTACATGGCCCACCTCATAAGTAAGGGTATCTCATCCAGGGACAAAGAAGTCATAACATCCCTGTATTCTTCCATTATAAGGTCAATTATTGAGTACAACACCCCCTTTGGCATGTACCTTGCAAAGCACATGCAGCCACTGGAGAGTCAAGCTCCACTCGAGTAATCTGTATGCACAACCTCAACTTGGTCTGTGATATCAATAGAATTTGTTGGCGGAACGGATTTGTGTCCCAGAGACTCCACCATCTGTGGAACAGACTCCCTCTCCACTTCAAGCAGAGTACCTCATTATCCCTTTTTAAGCGTAGCCTGGATAACTGAATGGGAAACAGAAAATACACCCCTGTGATTCCACCTGTGTGCCTGTTGGACAGGAGCTTTGGGTGCTGACTTGTCTAAACATGGGCTAAACTCTTGGCTAGGCTTATAAGGGCCTCAGGGCCAATAGCCCAGTAACTTCCTAAGATCCTATGATCCTATGAATAAATGAGTTAACAAGACAATGGACAATTCTAAAATGATGGATAGGCATTAAAATAAATGCAAAATGTTGTTGTTAGCATATGCAGAGTTTCACAATTAAATGAAATTGAACCTCAATTATAAATAAAGGATTAAGGTAATGTTCGATCCAAGTAATCCAAGAAGACAATTTTCTAATTATCTTATCTTACCCCATGCCTTCTGAATCTTGGATTTAATTCCTGATTACAAATCTCATTAATTAACACAACCGATTCTTGTAATATGGGAGGATCATGTTTCTCCTATCGTATGGTAATATATTGTTATATACTAAAGTTATAATTCTGTTTTGTGCAGTAGACAGTAACATGTTTGGAATAGAAACAATGTTTTAGTGTGCTGGTGTTTGCTCTTTCCTCACTGTTAAGTGATTGCTGAATTAGTACTTTAGCATTGGTATATATATATATATATATATATATATATATATATATATATATATATATATATATATCTTTAATGTTTAAGAACTAGCTGCAATTTTTACATGTTTTGCAATATACATCTCTTCTAGGGAATTCTCATTGGAATACACATCCCACTGAAGATGCACCACATTATTTGTATATCTCTATCTTTTTTTACCTCTTAAGCCTTTTTACACAATATGGTATTAGAAATGAAGAAATCTTTCCCGTAAGTGAAGAAATGTATATATCTAGATGGGAAGAAACGATCTGATTTCAAAAGTTTATCTGTTTGGACTTAAGTAGAATTTATAGTGAAAAAATGAGGACACTAATCAACAGGTTAATTAGACTTCTTTCAGTGTGAAAATAGAAGCTTTGGAACATAGCCAGTGAAACCCAGCTATCTGGGTAAAATTCAGTTACTTGTTAGTCCCTACACTGCCTGGTTGTCAGCAACTAAGAAGTCTGGAAAAGTAAGGGAGAATCAGCTAGAAAACAAGAAAAAAAGCCTGCTGGGGGAAAAGCCCTGCAGCTGGCCTTGCAGCTGTTCAGAAAAAAACATCAAGTTTCAGACATGGTGTAGGAGATGGCTTCCAGTAATTTAGAGGAAAAGGTTAATCAACTTCATTAAGGGTTGCTTAAAGTAAGACATTGGAGAAACACACAGTCATGTGACAAAATACTGAAATGAGTAGAAGACACTTTAAGTGGCTATTCGGATGAGCTGATAAAACTACATAAATCAGAGGCTGAAATGAAGTAAAGACTGGTTGAATATGAGACTTCTCAAGAAGAACTGTTTCAAAAAAATAGTAGAATTAGAAGACATACCAGGAAGAGAAAACCTGAGATTCTCTACTGTACCATAAAAATGGAAGGAAAAGAGTGCATTAATTTTACGAAAGTACAAATAAGCAAATGGACTGATATTCCACAACAGGATTTGTAACCAGAAAGTGCTCATTGTGTTTAAGCTGCAAATATGACCATAAAAAAGAAGCCAAAACCTCTTCTAGCAAAGATGTAGTCATCCCAACCCTATGTGCAAAAATGTGGAAAAATGGCCTGTAGATGGACGGATGGATGCAGTCGCACTAGAAGAAGGAACTGCTCCTGACAAAATGAAGCAGGAGAGTTAAGTATTATATACTGGGAACACCAAAGTGCTCTTGGAAAATGATTATTCCCTGTAGAGGAGGCAGATAAGAGTATTTATCCCTACAATCAGAGTGTGTCAAGAAGTAGGGGTGAAACTCAAGTTGCTGTATCCAGCTGCCTTCAGATTTTTTTTCAGAAGGAAAAAAGCATTCTTGGATGCAGAATAGCTGAAGGAGGAAATGTGATTTTGTTGCATTTTTCCAATAGGATGTTTCCTTGTTGGACCACACATACTGAATGGCAGTACAAATGAGGACTATGATTTTTACTATGATTTATGCAGAAATTTAATTTGATGTGCAAGACATCTTGTGCTGTACACTGGTTTGGAGGTTTTCATCATGTTGAAAGGTATTCTGAGTATAGCCCAGAGATAGAACTTGCTGGTAAATCCTTTTCCAGTGTTCCAAAGGAAACAGAAAAAAAGCATAGCAGCTGATGAAAAAAAAATGTATTGCATATAAACCAAAAACAGTTTTAGGTGATTAAGGAGAAGAAGAGGAACAGCAAGGATCAGAAAGTAAGAAATAAACACAGAAAAACTGTAAAGGGATATTTCTATAAGTTGCAATTGGGACACAGAACTTTACTTCTGCAAGAAATGAAGGGAATAGGGAAGGAAAAATAGATTGGAAGTTAGTGGATTATTTTAAACTGGATGTGGACTTTAAAGTATCTGTAGAACAGAGCATGTGCTGTAACTTTAAGAAGCATTTCCAAGTGTAGGCAAGTGCATATAAATAGTGATCACCTGCAGGCAGCAGTGCCATTTTGAAAGAACAGCCAGAGTGTGAGCATGTATGAGTGTGGTAGTCAGTCTGTTTATAAGTTTATTCAAATTTAAGTTACTAAGCCTCAATCCAGATGTGTTTGTATATAATAAAGCTGCTTGAACCAAACCCAAAACTGTTTTTGGTTTGTCCTGACCAGATGAGCAACATGGTGTCAGAACCGAGATTAAGAAAGCAACTTCTTCAAGCCACGAGGTGAAGAGTTGATGATGAAGGCATTTCAGCAGGCTGAGTGAATACAGTTCTCAAATGATTAAAAAAGGCAAGAAACAAACTTCAGGTAACCAAAACTCACACAAATGATTTATTTTATAAAGAAAACAATACGAAGCATTCGTAAAGCACAAAATGCATTATTAATCAAATGACTACCACAAAGACCTATTATTAATCAAACAAAAGGTAGAAAACACATTAATGGTTAAACAAAATGTTCGAAACTACGATATTTGATAAAATTATCAGAAAAGCTCATATGGGTTCAGAGTTGGCTTGGGTTTGCATAACAAGCATGTTTAAATTAAAACAAGCGCAAGAAAAGTATAACGACAACTGTTGGTCTATTTTGTCCTGACTGGACGAGTGACAGTATCAATTTCACTTTGTCATTAATGTCTAGAAAGTTAATGAAGGAAGTGAAGAAGAAGAAACTGAAAGTGAAAAAAAAGTTCCCTTTCTTTCTTAGTGATATGTGTAGAAACTGTCAGCAAAAAAAAGTTCTTTTACTTAGTTTCTTGAAGTTGACATCAGGTTACATTGTAAAGCAGTCGGCCACAAAACCCGGACTGAAATACAAAAGGCGGGGGAGTATCTATATTCATCAAGGATACCCACACCTCCAGGTTAGTGGCACAGCAAGATGCTTCAGAGATCATCCACGTGCAACTAACAATGGGCAAAACTGCTATTCAAATTATAGCTTGCTACAGATCACCCACCATGTTCCAGGACCCCCACTCCGTATTCCTGGAAACACTGGGAAACATAAAGGTCCTACCAAACACCCTGATATTTGGGTGATTTCAATTATCCAAACATTAACTGGGAGAACTACTCAAGTACGAACTCCCTAGCCCAACATTTCCTAGAATTTATAAACTCAAACGCCCTGGATCAACTGGTTAACACCCCCACCAGAGGTGACAACATACTGGAACTGGTCATCACCAACATGGGCGACCGGTGTTCCACACTGGAGGTCAAACCCTCGCTGGTTAGATCTGACCATAAACTAATCACTCTGGATATCCACATTCAGCCACCACCCCCGGTCAAAGAAATCACCGTGAAAAACTTTTCAAAAGCAAACTTCACATTACTTAAGACCGAGGTGGGAAGTTTCAAAGCCCCCATGCTAAAGGATAACGCTGTCCAATCTGCAAAATCCTTTACTAACACACTCTATGGGCACCTACAAGAATGCATGGATTGTGCTATCCCAAACAAAACCAAGACTCACTCCTCCAAGAAAAGGAAACCAGTCTGGTGGACTCCTGCAGAAGGAGGAAACTAGTACAGAAAAGAGTAAAATCCCAAGAAGGGAAGACATCCCTGATCAGTATCAGCAAGAAACTACGTTCCTTCATAAAATCATTCAAGGCTAGCTTCGAAAGAAAAATTGCCATGGACTCCAAAGATAACCACAAGGCATTCTTTAACTATGTCAAGAATCTAAGTGGCAATTCTCAGATCTGCTCGGAGTTAGTGCAGAATGGCACAAAATACACTGAACCGACCGATATAGCCAACATCCTGCAGACAGGTTCAGTGCAAACTTCACCCCCCTCTCACGCCCAAAAGGGCCCATAACTATACCAGAAGAATGTTGTGCCCCTGAAATCACAGACACTCGGGTTAAAACAGCCCTTTCCAAAGCCAAAAACACAGCATCAATGGGACCGGACGGTGTCCCAGGCTGTGTCCTACATAAGCTCATAGATGAACTAACCCCTCACCTAAACACACTATTTAAACTCAGCCTCTCCACAGGCTATGTGCCCACAGAGTGGCGCACAGCAACAGTTATTTGGTCCACAAAGATGGAGCCACAACGGACCCCGGGAACTATCGCTCTATAAGCCTGACTAGCTTGGTTTGCAAAGCTATGGAGTGCAACATCATGGATCTCATTAACAGAGACACTGGAAACCTCCAAACACTGGACCCAACCCAGTTCGGCTTTGTTAAGGGCAGATCATGCCTCCTAAACCTGGTGGACTTCTTTGAGACAGTTATCAAGGCTATAGACAAGGGAAAGGTGGTCCACACAGCGTACCTAGACCTCGCAAAGGCCTTCAACACTATTCCCCACTCAGGTATTATAGACAAGCTCACCAGCCTGAACATAAACCCCTACGTCATGAGATGGGTTGCCAACTGGCTCACAGACAGAACCCACATGGTAAGAGTTGGAGCACAGGAGGACTATGGCTCACCAAGTTCGCAGACAACTGCAAACTAGGGGCTATAATTGACTTTCTGGCTGATACAGACATCCTCCAGAAGGGTCTCACTGAGACGGATACCTGGTGTCAAAATCATGGCCTCAAGCTAAATGCCAAAAAGTGCATAGTTATCCCCTTTGGAAAAAACAAAGTGCCCACAAACTACCACATAGGTGGTAGCCCCATAAATACAGAAGACGTAATAAGGGATCTGGGGACCCAAGTAGATAGTAATCTCTCCTTTGATAATCGCATTGTCAGAGGGGTTAGAAAATCCTTCTATGTGGCCCACCTAATCACAAAAGGGTTTGCATCCAGATCGAAAGAGGTCATTGGGCCCCTCTGAGCATCACTCATCAGACCCATCATAGAGTACAATGCCCCATTTGGGATGTACCTTACAAGACACCTGCAACAACTGGAAAGACCACAGAAGTTCCTCACCAAGAGGATCACTGGCCTCAAGCAGATGCCCTATGCAGCTCGACTGAAGAAACTCCAGCAGTACTCGGTTGCATACCGCCTACTCAGAGGTGATCTCTGCCTGACATACAAGGTCATGTCCAACCCAGAATTGATGGACATGCTCCACCTAAAGAAAACCATATCCCCTCAAGCCACACGCTCCAGGGATCTAAACCTCACCACAACAATAAATAGGATGTGCTTGAGGGATAGATTCCTGTCCCAGAGACTTCCCATGCTCTGGAACAAGATTCCAATCTACATTAGGCAGAGCTCCTCACTAACCCTCTTCAAGAGAAACCTTGATGAGTGGATGGGAAATAAGAAGTTATGTACTCACCATAACGTTCCATCTGAGTAGGTGACTTGATTTGGATGCAACCTGTGGGATTCGGATCCGAGCCGGCAATTTATAAGCTTTAGGATCCGAGCTCCTAGCTCCTCCCTTTACCCATAATCCCCTGCTAAGCCCTGACTGACCTCAGATTGAGTTTGCCCTGTGAATACCAGTATAACAGAATCCTGGGAAACCAGGACTAATAGCGCCATGAAAGGTCAGGGGGATGGAGGGGGGGATGGTTGCATCCAAATGAAGTCACCTACTCAGATGGAACGTTATGGTGAGTACATAACTTCTTAATCTGAAGTAGGAAGACTTCATTTGTCTGCAACCTGTGGGACAGAGTCCCCAGCTACCTGGTTCTTGGGCGGCCGTCATGGAAGGATGTTCCGGAGCACCGCAGAGCCAAAGGATGCTCTCCCTCTGGAAACAACGTCCACTTTATAATGTGAAATGAAAGTATGAGATGAGATCCAAGTGGCTGCTGCACAGATATCATCTAATGGTACTCTAGATTTAAAGGCAGCAGAAGTAGATACTGCTCTTGTAGAATGTGCTGTAATTCTCTGAGGAGCTGGCCTTCCTGAGGTGTCATAAGCCTGCAAGATACAATTAGAAATCCACTTTGACAAGGTGACCTTAGAGACTGCCTTACCCAGTGCGAATTTTGCAAAGGAGATGAACAGTTGATCGGATTGTCTATGACCAGCTGTTCTGTGAATGTAGAAACACAGTTGTCTATGAACATCTAAGGAATGCAGTTTATATTCTCCTTTGTTTTTATATTTGGGAAAGAAAACTGGCAAATTAATAGATTGGTTAATATTGGATTCGAAGCAATCTTTGGAAGAAAGGAAGGATTGGTCCTGAGGGAGACCCTATCAGGAAAAAAGGAGAGATAAGGTGGTTTGACGCACAGAGCTTGGAGTTCTGAAACTCTTCTAGCTGACGTAATGGCCACTAAGAAAGCAGTTTTCCAGGAAAGATACTTCAAGTCCACAGAGGCTGCAGGTTCAAAAGGAGGAGCGGTTAGGGCCTGCAGCACTAAAGATAAGTCCCAAGGTGGTACGGCTTCCTTAACAGGAGGTCTTAAGAGGAAAGCACCCTTAAGAAAGGTTTTACAAATTTTTGCAGCCATGAGAGGTGTTGAGTCATGACCCACATGGTAATGAGAAATGGCTGCCATCTGTACCTTTACCGTCGAAGAGCTTGCTCCTTGTTGGAAAAGGTCTGTCAAGAAGTCTAGTACCGCAGAGAGTGGCACAGAAAAGGGATCAAGATTTTTATGTTCCGCCCAAATAGAGAACCGCTTCCATTTGCTTCGATAAACCTTCCTAGTAGAAGGTTTATGGGCAGCCACTATGATGGCTTTCACTGGTGAAGAGATACCGGGAGTCCTTATTAGGGATGGAACTGAAGCAGCCAAGCTGTCAATTTCAGAGTGTGAAGGTTCGGGATTGGAAGCCCCTGAGGATGGGAAATGAGATCCGGAATTGGATCTAGAATCCAGGGCGGATTCACTCGGTGAGACCATACATAAGGGAACCATGGTTGACGAGGCCAGAATGGGGCAATGAGAATCATTCTGCTCCCCAAACTGCTGGCTTTCTGTAATAGTTTTTGCATTAGAGGAAGAGGAGGATAAGCGTATAGGAGACCGGGAGGCCAAGCATGCACCAGGGCGTCTCTCGGGGATTCCCCGAATGGGGGAAGTAGAGCGAAGAAATTGTCGCATTTGGCGTTTGAGGGAGAAGCAAAAAGATCGCAACAAGGTTGCCCCCAGGCAGCAAAAATCTGCTTTGCTACTAGAGAACTGAGAGACCATTCGTGAGGGGAAAGAATGGTGCGACTGAGCTTGTCCGCTAGAATGTTGGACCTTCCCGGAATGTGCATTGCCACAAGAAAGCGGTTGGTGGAGATTGCCCATTCCCATACTCTCATGGCCTCTCGACAAAGGGGGTAGGACCTGGTTCCCCCCTGTTTGTTGATGTACCAGACTACCGACATGTTGTCTGTCTGGATAGCAATAGTTCCTACAGGAAGAAGGCTGTGTAGTGCTTGCAACGCTAATAGCACTGCCCTCATCTCCAGAACATTTATATGCAGGGAGGTCTCTGAACTGTTCCACGTGCCTTGGACAATCCTGCCCGCTGAATGCCGCCCCACCCGAGGTGAGAAGCATCCGTGGTCACTGTGGATAGGGGGAATGCAGTACAGAAGGGTCTCCCTGTCAGGAGGTCCATCGACTGGAGCCACCAGAACAGGGAGCTCTTGCATGCTCTACTGATGGCTATCGGGCTGTTGAGAGGAAGGTAAAGTGGGGACCATTGGACCAGGAGGGTCCATTGAAGGATCCTCATGTGTAGTCGAGCATGAAGGAGGAGTGGGATGGCTGCCACCATTGAACCTAGGGCCCTCAGGACCATAGCTGCAGTTGGAGTAGGTTCTAAGATGGCCGTGATATGACACCTCAGGTTGGGCAGTCGATCTAGAGTGAGGAATGCCCCCATGTTTCTTGTGCCCAATCTTCCTCCTATAAAATCTATAAGCTGTGTGGGGGCCAGGGAAGATTTTTCTCGGTTTATGGTGATGCCCAGCCGAGGGGCTATATGAAAGAAATAGTCCCTGGCTGAGCACAGTAGATGCCTTGATGACACTGTAAGGAGCCAGTCGTCCAGGTATGGAAACATCTGAATTCCCTGGAGTCTCAGGTGGGCCGCTACCACTGCAAGTACCTTGGCAAACACCCTGGGGGCAGAGGTGAGACCAAAGGGAAGGACCCTGAACTGGTAGTGACTGGCTCCCAGCCAGAAGCGAAGGAACCTCCTGGACCGTCTGTCCATTAGAATGTGGTAGTACGCGTCCTTGAGGTCTATAGAGCACATCCAATCATTCTCCCGCAAAAGGGGGAGGATAGATTGTAAGGTGACCATCCGGAATTTTTGTTTGGTTACAGACAGGTTCAGTTGTGACAGGTCTAGGATCGGTCTTAAGTCCTCCGTCTTTTTTGGCACCAAGAAGAAGCTGGAGTAAAACCCTGATCTGGTCTGATCTTGGGGGACGCGTTTGATGGCTCTTTTTGTTAGCAGCTGTGCGATTTCCACAGTTGCTACCTCCCTTTGATCGGGTGGTACATCGAGGAGGTTTTTGGATCTGGGAATACTGTGAAGGGGGATTGAATAGCCTCTGGATATCACGCGAAGCACCCAACGGTCTGACGTGATTGACTCCCATGATGTCAGGTGCCTCGAAAAATGCCCCCCGACTGCCTCCAGAGAGGAGCAGCCGGGTAACCCATCAGGGTTGCTGCGTGGGTCTGTCAGAGAAAGGTTCTCTGGACCCAAACTTCCTAGGAGCCCCTCTGCCTCTAGGACGGTGACCTCCCTGTCCTCCTCTGCCACGGAAGGACTGGTTGTCCGGAGCAGGTTGGGGTTGCTGCGATTTCTGGAACCACATCTTCTTCTGTCCCTTTTGGTTCTTCGAGAAGGACCTCTGGGAAGCTGAGAAGCGGACTCCGATGACAGACAGCATCTTCCCGTCCTTTTCGCTCTGGACAAGCGTTTCGCGAACCGTTTTGCCAAAAAGGGCAGAACCATCGAAGGGGGCATTCGCGAAGGTCGCTTTGAAGGGCTCCGCGAAGTCACAGTGGTGGAGCCAGGCCTGGCGTCTCATAACAAGGCCCGATCCGCTAGCTCTAGCGGCTCCCTCTGTTGCGTGAGATAAGAGCCGCATAGAAGTATTAGACACCGCTCTGAGAGTGGCCATAAGGGTGGAGTACACTTGTTTGTTGGGGGAGATGCAGCGTATTCCTTAATCAGGTCTCGCTGCATCCTGATCACGTGTGCCATATAGTTCAGCGCCCTCAGGGAGAAGGTTGCTGAACTAAAGACTCACTTCCCAATTCGATCCATCGAGCGGGATTCCTTGCTCGGAGGATGCATAGAGGGACTCTCCTGAGCCAAATCCCTCTTTGTGGCTGCAGCCATCAGCATGGCATCTACTGGGGGTCCCTTAGTCCAATGTGTATGGTCAGATGGGGGAGTAAGAATCCGGTCCGGATGTTTGGAAACAGGCTCTACGGTGTCCGGGTCCTTCCACGCTCTGGTGGCAATAAGGTCCACTAGAGGGTCGGCAGGAGGGGACACCCAGAGGTAGACGGGCCCGCCTCAAATGCCTCCAAGAACACCGACTCGTCCGAGAAGGCCTTGGGGGCAGACCCCCCCCCGATCCTTAACATTTCCATAATGTCTCCAAAGGAGACATCTTCTGGGGGTGATCTTGGGGAGCCCTCCCCTTCCTCCAAGTCTGTGTCTTCAGTAATAGACACGGGGAAGTCCACGTGCCTCCTCTTACACTTATGCTTACGAGGCACTTCCTTGGGGGGACTGTCCGAGGAGTCCTCACCAGCAACCAGTTGTTCCAAAGGAACCACATGGGACATTGAGGCGGGCTGTCCCTGAGACCGGCTGATGGGAGCCTGGCCCAGCTGCGAGGGAGTGCGGGATGGAGCCGAGACAGGGACCGGGGGTCCGGATGTCCTCAACAGAACCCTCTCCACAATGTCGAAGGCCGAGGGGGAGCCGACTTCTCTAAGACCCGAGAGCCGACCCCCACTCGGATCCGACGAATGGATCAGAACCGGAGCCGAGACCGTCGGATCCGAGAGACCGGTGCGCTCCAACCTAGACGGAGTCGAAGAGACACCGGCTCCCTCAGATCCGAGGCTAGGCCCATGGCTCCGAGAGGTCGGGTCCGAAGTACCCGAAGCACTCAAGGGAGGGATCGAATCCAAGGTGCGCCGACCAGTCGGATCTGACCCACCCCTGGGTCCAACGCTGCCCAGCTCCGAAAGCTCTGAACCCGGGAGTCGGGTTGGAGAAGGAGCTATGGGGGCGAAAAAAGGGGTCGAGGCCCCTCCCAGATGGGGGGGCCAGGAGCACTCCCATCTGCATTTGGGCCTGGATGAATCGCCTCATCATCCGGTCCATATCAGCGTCCGACATAGAAAAAGTTGACCTCGACGAGTCCACCGAGGCGGATCTAGAGTGTCGCCTCGATGACCTCGACGAAGGTCTAGTCTCCACCTCCTCGGGTCCGGGAGAGAACCGAGGGGATCAGAGCCGAGGAGGAGGAGATTTAGAAGCCAGAGGGGAGGCACGCTCAGGCGGCGGGGCCGAGACAGAGGCCTCGGCCCGCCGCTTATGGTGCCCCTCCCTGTGCTTCTCCTTTTCCCTCCTGGTCTCCCTATCCTCCAGTTTCTTAGCAGGAGATTGAGTCTCTGCTGGAAGAAGGGAGACCGAAGTAGCCACTGGCGATTTCTGGATAGCAGGGGCCGAAGCCGATTCAGGAGGGAGAAGTCCCGCCAGAACCAACTTCGACCTCTGCTCCCTTAAAGTCCGGGGGTTGAACCCTGCACAAATGGTACAACCAGATGAAAGGTGTTCAACCCCCAGGCATTTAACGCACCGAGTGTGGCCATCAGCCGGGGAAAGCTTATGGCCACCCTCGGTACATTTAGAAAATATAGCCTTGGGGGCTTCAGACATAGCTACACCCTAACAGGCCCTAAAAAAAAACACACACACACACAACAAACACACACTAACAAACACCCGAGAAGGTTAACTAAAGAAGGAAGGATAGCCTAAACAAACACACTTTAACTTCTGCTAAAGTAGAAGAAAAAAATATAGTCAAAAATATGTCACCAATTTTCTTTGCTATGGAGCTCGAAAAATCCTGTCAGCTACTGAACGCGGCAAACGAAATCTGGGGTCAGTCAGGGCTTAGCAGGGGATTATGGGTAAAGGGAGGAGCTAGGATCCTAAAGCTTATGAATTGTCGGATCCAAATCCCACAGGTTGCAGACAAATGAAGTCTTCCTACTTCAGATCAGAAAGTTTACCCCAGGGATCACTTCAATGGCTCTGCTGGAGAGAGGCACAGGGAACTAATCTAAGGGGGCAGCGAAAGCCAACACATTCCGACTAGGCTTATAAATGCCTTCAGGCAGATAGCCTAGTACCTACCTTTGAACCTATGAACCTATTTATGTATAGGCATTTTAAATGCAAGTTGGAAGTTTTATCAGGAACTTTTTTGTTAATGCTAGAGATAAAGTAGGAATTTACCTTTTTCTTTATTTACCAGCAGAATTCAGTGAATGTCAACAGATCTAATTTGTAAATCAAGAAAGAACTGAACTATGAACTGTGAGACCTATATGAAGAAATATTAAAATTAGTGACAGGAAGTTCAGTGAAAATAAATGAGATTTTTGACACTGAATAGAATACAAACAGATGCATCCCTACTGGTAACAACCACATCAACATGAATCATAGCAATGCAAATTATATTCACTTAATGAGAACCAGAGCACTTTTTCTTAATTCTATAATTCAGTTGAGAGTATGCAAGTTGTTTTTCACATCTGGGAGGGAAGTTGAGATAGGACAAGAAGGATGGTATGGGTACAAAAAGGAACACAAGTTCTAACATTTTTTTCTACATAATTAAACCTAACTGTAGAATAGGTGAAGCCAGTGGGTACAACTGTCTACTGCAGCATCTGCCCAAATAAGGAGGGATAATTTTCCTATCTAGAAAATGCATACAGCAGTGTGTTTTTGTTGTGAGCTACAAGGGGTTGGGGAATTCAAAATGAAAATGCACATATTTTTTTTTTTTTTATTTAAATGAAAATGTTGGGGAAATTGACATGGGTCTAAACCAGGGTAATCTACTAGTGGCTAAACACTGAATGCTCAAGCTTCCATTGCCTGAGTTTCAACCATAAATGAGCTCCTCCACAGGAATCACTGTCAGCGGGTTCTGCCAGCAGTGATACCCTATTTGGGGGCATCTCCTCCTTCTTTGAGTTAATGCAACTGTGGACATATCAGTGTGTAAAGAAATTATGCTGAAATGAGGGATGTCATGAAAAAAGGAGAGAACAGGATTTTTGATGCAGGCACTTAAGGAGAACAGTAACAGTCATATAGCATATTATATGTACAAAGCCGCAGAAAGCCTTTTTGAAAACTAAAGCAACACAGGAATGAAGAAAAGGGATTTTATCAATATGCATGACTATTAGTAGGTGACAAAAAATAAGCAGGAGGAAGTTTGAATTTATTGGAGAAAATTATCCAAATAACCAAGGTAATGGGAGCACATAACTAGGGGGAGAAAGTCTTTACAGTGGGATGAAGTCAATCAGAATTCTGGAGTGGAGGTGGGAGATTGCCTCTCCTACCAGGGATTGATAACAGTATAGGCATAAAGGGATACGGAAGTCTTAAATTAAAGACCAGTTCTGATTGAGATTATATTATAGTCAAGAAGAGAAGTTTCAATAAAACAATGGATAATTAATAGGGATACAATAATGCACGATAACTATCAGAATCAATCAGAAGATTTTAGACAAGAATGGGAAATGAGAATGGAATGTCAATGCACAAAAAAATGGGAAGATATATGTATGGCTCCCAAGTACACAATAAAATCTAGAAAGCTTAGAATTTTTGAGTGAAAGTATTGCATAGGTATTTTTATACTCCAAGTAAACTTCAAAGAATTTTTCCACACATGTAGGCAGCATTTCTTGGAGATGTGATAGAAAAGAGAGGGGAATGAAATGAGTTGCTATTTGTTTTAATTCTGTACATTGTTTTGTCAGAAATGTTGGAGGAAGAAAATATTTTTAAGTAAGGAAATTATTCTTTTGAGATGGGATAGAGAAACTGAATTGCCTAGATACATTAAGTCCCTACTAAATTTAATGCTGTTGGCTGCCTAAAAAGCAATATCTCGGAAATGGAAATAAAAAAAAATCAACTGCAACAGAATTAATTAATGTTGTGAAGCAGATAAAAGAATTGGAGGTAAGATTATTATAAAGGGAAGAAGGAAACTACATAGAAATAAATAGAATTTGGGGAAATATATATACAGAATAATGTTCAGATGGAGTGATATTTCAGGGCAGGCAGGACGTGAGCAATCTATTTAAAGTAGTGAATAATTAAGACAAATATCTTATTTATACAATGTGCACAAAAAAATGTTATCATGGTTTGTTTTTTCCCTTATAATTGAATATTTAGTCATGTCAGCAAGTTATGTGTGGTGTTAATGAAGATGTTTTAATACAAAAGAATACAGTGCAAAATAGTTCAACTGTAGCCCTTTAAATTCTTTCACTGCATGGAAACTGAGCAGAAATTCTTAAGCTCTAGATCCAGAAATGTGATTGAAAACAATGTTACATTCCTAAATGTTACTACAGAATAAGACAAGGTTATTTAACTCTTTTACTTTTCTTGAAGAGAAAGATGTGATAGCAACTTTTGAAAAAAGAAATCTGGTAATTATTGTAAGCCTAGAAAGAACAAATCATTTAATCACCATCTGTTCCTTACAACAATGCAAAGTCTAATTGAGGCTATGTACATTTATGTTAAAGAGCAGAAGAACACACCAAGATATTGTGAATTTGGTGAGTTGCAAGTCCAGTTACAAGAAAATAAACTGTAGCATATAAAGGGTCTATATTAGAACATCGAAGTTTCACAACTTCGAATGTTCTAATACCGACCCCTATTCAGCGAAGTCTGAAAATAGTGAAGCTGAAGAAAACCAAATTTTTTCTTAGGGAAAGAATTTGGTTGTCCGTTTCTGTCACTTCGCTATTTTCAGAGCTTTGGTGGAACGTTACGGGTTGGGTTCGGGTAAGCATGCGATTGGGCACGGGTTATGTGAGTTAGGGTTAGGGCGCAGGTCAGGTAAGTGTGTCACTGTGTGGACATGAGGGTTAGGGCAGGTTAGGTGTGTTAGGGCACAGGTCAGGTAAGTATGCAATTGTGTGGATGTGAGGGTTAGAGCGGGGTAGGTGAATTAGGGTAAGGGGGCGGGTGAGTGTGCGATAGTGATGGACATTAGGGTTAGGGTTTGGGTTAAGGTAAGTGGATAGTTAGTGGTGTATGTACAGTTTAGTGTAGGGTTAGATGTAAGATTTTAGGTGTATGTGCGTGGATTGCTGTTTGTTTGGTGTGCTTGTGTTGTGTGTATGTGTTTTGGAACAGCAAATTTTTTCCCTAGGAAAAAATTTGCTGTTCTGAATGTTCGATTTGTCAGCGTTCGCTGAACAGAGGTCGCTATTAGAACATTCAAAGCTGTGAAACTTTGATGTTCTAATATAGACCCCATATAAATTATTAAACAGGAGTGGAGTTTTAATAGAAACAGACATGACACAGATAAAACCACTGCATGTATCCAAACCAAATGAAATTACTAATACTTACTTCAAACAATGAAAGTAGAAAAAGAATGCGTGTAAAATAAAAATCAATGCAATAATTTAAAAATAAGAAATAATGATAGGATGTATTAAAGCAGTAGTGGATATTAAAAAAAAAGAGAGCCATGTGAAAATCCAAGATAAAGCCTACTCTAAAGACTGACCAGTTTCAATTTGTGTCTCTTCTAGATGGTGTAGCTTTAAGAACGAATATCAATGTGTTGTAGAATCTTGGCTAGAAGAGGACATTTTGTTAAGATGCATAAAAGCAAAAGCAGGTGTGTTCAAAAGAACTGACATGCTTTTTCAACAAAAACAAAAAAGTGAGTTGCATATTCTTTAAACAGAAACATAAAGTTATTTGACGTTGTCCTGTTCAATTCCCAGTTAGAGAGTCTTCTGTGTGGAGACATGCGTGAATGGGCGTGCCTTCGTTGAAGGTTGTGCGTCACGGCTGGCAACTTGGCACATAAATATCCACTGCCAATCATTAGCAGACTGGAGTTCCGCTGTGGCGACCCCTAACCGGGAAAAGCCGAAAGACACAAAGTGCTTGGGAGGTAGTGGAAAGAGTGGGTACAGTTGATGTAAAAGTATCAGAAGCAGTGGGATGAATTCAAGTCAGTCTGTTAAAGACAAATGAATTCATTCATTTGTTCATTTATTTTATTGTGCTTGTTAACAGGTAGATGGACTGGCATAAGAAACTCTTCAGCCACAAACTGGACCACAAAGCAATCACAACAAGTGAAAGAAGTTTTAGCAGGCATAAAAAAAAAGCAATAAATCAAGCAGCCCAGCTAACAAAATGTCAACATAGGGCATACATACAATAAGCAAGGTAGTACTGTTGGTAAATAAATAAAGAAGAAGAAAAATAATTAAATACATATCTACATATTCAATCAACATGATGAACAGATAGACAGAAGTACAATAAACGTGTTATAATAGACAAAATAAAGATGAGGCAAAGTAAGTGCAAACAAATGAACAAAAGATGACCATCCTCTGGAATGCTACACAAAATGAAAGGTAATATGAGACAGCAGTTGGAAAAAACACTCTAAAACCTGTCTGTATGAGAATTAATGGACAGAATGTTGAATTTAAACTTTATTCACGTGTAGAGTAGAATGTTTTGTATAAATATACATTCCAAGATTTGAAGCTCTTTGGCTCTGAACAGACAATTATTTGGACATTCTTAACTTTTGTTCTGACTACTGGGTGACTCATTAGGTCAGAAACTAATGATACATAAATTACAAAATAAAGTACAAAATCTTCCATATCACTGCACTAAAAAAAGTTGATTTCCCTAATATTCAGGTTCATGAAGCTTGCAAGAAGTAAATAATGGTAAAATCAAACTCACGGTATGAAACCAAAGAGTGCATGTAATTAGTGAAATGATAGAAAATTCAGATAATGTGAAGAGTCACAGTGAGGAGATGTTTCTTGACTATGTTGATTTATTTACAAGCTTGGAGGTCTGAAGGAGAATATGATATGCAAATAAATCTTGCTGCTGTGACAGTGAGGCATTCTTTCACTGAAGTACCACTATTGCTGAGATCTAAAAAAAGTGCAGAAATTGGAGCAAACAGAATGTTTAGGTTTCATTAAGAAACAATTAGAACCAACAGAATTGTTGATTTGCAAGATCTTAACAAAATCAATTAAAAAAGAGAATTGCCCATTGCTTATAATTAAAGTTATTTTCATTTTGTTTTGTTTTGGTTGTATATTAACTGTTCACACACTACTTACTTATATTCCTAAGTACTCAAGCATCACCAGGCCCAAACCCACACCATGAGCTCTAAATATATTGCCCCTGATGTACAATCTCTGAGATTACATATATATATATATATATATATATATATATATATATATATATATATATATATATATATATATATATATGTGTGTGTGTGTGTGTGTGTGTGTGTGGATATATATATATATATATATATATATATATATATATATAGAGAGAGAGAGAGAGTAGTTTAGTTTGTGAGTGCACAGTCCCATGAAAATATTCAGACTGTGTTTTACAGGATCTACTTGATTCTAAAGCAGGTGTACAACTGGGCAGCTAGTGGGGTGTACATGAGCCTGCAGCAAATTGTACTCAAGCTCATAAAGTAGAGCCATTCTTTTCACTATCTACAAACCATGGTTTCTGGTAAATTTATTTAAATAAAGCAAGCTCCAAGCCTTGATTGCTTTGTACACCATTAGGAAGATGCAGATACCTTAGACTTCCCATACATGTCAAGCAGAGCACCTCACTGGCCCTCTTCAAGAGAAATCTTGATGAGTGGATGGGAAATAGAAAACTCACCCCGGGGATCACTCCAGTGGCTCTACTTGATAGAGGCACTGCGGGCAGCACAATGCCAGGACACTTCTATGGGCTAGGCTTGTAAAGGCTCCAGGGCCATTAGCCTAGTACATACCTATGAACCTTAGGCATCTGTTTTTGGTTTAGTATTTCTTCAGCACTAGAGATATTCCAGAGAGTTTTTACACAAGTAAGTGAAGGTTTGGAAGGTGCTGTAAATATAACAGATGATATATTGCTGTTATGTAAGACACAAGAAGAACAAAAATAGTGTGGTATAGCTGCTAAATAGTTTAAATGGCATAAAACAAAGCTAAACAAGAGAAAATGCAAAATAAGAGCAACAACTCTGAAATACATGGGTCACATTCTAGTAGCAGGGGAACTGAAGACTGGTAGCAAAATGATGACAGCAGCTGTACAGATGCTAAGCCCAACAGACAAGCATGAATTACAGAGGTTTTTGGGAATGATGCAGAATTTTAAAATATTTGTGCTTACTATACCTGAGATAGGTGTTCCTTGATACATGCCATTAAAAGATCTTCCCTAAAAATACAGTTATAGATAGGAAAAGCATTTTGAATGCTTATGAAATTAGTTAGAAATGCATCACAATTAAAATACTCTTATATGAATATGATACTAACCCTCTTGCATGATATATTTCCCTAAGTCCACTTAGCGCACTTTCTTTTCTAATCTATCCTGTCTTCACATTAGGATATCCAGGAAGTTATGAACTTCACTTATACGTACCACTGCTGCTAACTCTTGTTTTTCTCTGTCTTCTTACAGTCTACTGGCCCTTATAATTTACACCCATGGAAAATATTTAACAAAAACAGAAAGAACTGCATGAACTCTACAAAGTAAGCGGGGCAGCATTACCAACTCCACTTGGCCAGAGCAGTACCCCAAGGAAAGGTGTTACAAGGATACTCTTAAAACAACTACGTTATGTAGCCAACTAAATTAAACCACTTTAAAGTAGGGTTACTATATTTTTCCTGCTTAGACCGATTATGTTGAAGCATTTAAATTTATAGTATTCTCTATCTATGAATTAAAGTACTGGCCGGCACTCTGGCAAGCATGCAGCTTGAGGACTGCTCCCCCATAGCATGGCTTATTTTAAACCTTTTTCTTTGACACTAAATAACACAATTGGCTAACCCACTTTACTGTCACTACTACTTACTTCATAACACAAACTGATAAGGTTCCTGTTAAATGAAGCCTATAGTTTTATAAAAACAAAAACATGTACATAAATAAATAAAGCAATGCTTAACTAGGGACAACGTTTAAAGGTTTCTTTTCTTTGGAAAATACATACGTACCTGAAGCATTTATTGATTGTTTTTCTTTTGCTTCCCCACTATCATGGGTCAGTCACTGTGCTCCCCTACCTTAACCCCAATTTCCACCCACCCCCACTACTTCTAAACTTATACACACAGAACTCCACCCAACCATCAAAAACTCCAATCAGGATATCCTACTAGTTAACCCTGCTATTCAAGTCAGCTACTTAACCCCTCCCCCTATCTCCCTAACCCCCAGACACAATATAGGAACCAAGGAAATCTAGTGTCTGCCACCTTCCTTGATCTGTCCAAAGCATTTGATAGAGTATCCCACAGCAAACGACTTACTATCTTAGCTGAACTCAACCTAAACAACCCCTCCTTGCTCTGGTTTCAAGACTACCTATCCAACCGGCAACAAGCAGTTAAGTGGCATAATTCCCTCTCCCCTTCTCCCAGTAACAGGAGGTGTACCACAGGGATCCATTCTGGGACCCCTTCTATTTAATATCTTTACAAACACCCTCCACATTGCCACCCAGCAAGACACAATAGCCCAATATGCAGACACTGATCTGCTCAGCCCCCACACTCCAAACACTCCAGACTAAAACCCAAGAGGCCTTCTCCAATATTGAAAACTGGTTAAAAAACTCGCAACTAATACTTAACCGCAAAAAGGCTCAATTTATGCTTTTCCACCCTACCAAAACTATTGACTCTTCTGCCCTTTTCTCTATCAATTCTGCCAATAACACCCACATCTCCCCAGTATCACAAGCTAAACTTCTTGGTGTAATACTTGACCAAAACCTAAAGTCTGACAAACATATATCATAAGCCATATCCAAAGTCCATAAAAATCTTAGAACCCCATACCGCTGCAAAAACTATCTAACCAAAAACACCAACATTTCTATATCCAGAACTCACCTTCTCTCTACATTGCTTTATGCATCCTCTGTATTAACAAACCTTAACAAGACAGACCTACACAAATTGTCCATGTGCTATAATAAAATATCTAGATTCCCAACCAACTCTAATCTCCGCTTCTACCACTGTCACTCACTAAAACAACTAGGTTGGCTTGAACTCCCCCGACTTACTAAATTATAACCAACTCACCATGGCTCAGTACTTGCTGTACCACCAAACAAGACTTCTGATCTCTCAGGCTTAGTCAACTTTCACAATTCTGCTCACCAACTAAGATCCATAAACAAAGCCCTTCTTGAAGTAGCTAAGTGTAGACACAGTGCTGGTGAATCTCTCTACTCCTGCACAGTTGCTAAAATCTGGAATTCTCTTCCACCAGATATTAGACTGCAAAGCAACAGTCCCATCTTTAAAACCCAGTTAAAAGTCCACCTCAATCTCATCTCGCAACACACTTGTGCTGACCATGGCTAGCCCTACTACCACCATTCAGATAGATCTTCCTCTGGCATTACTCAAAGGTCAAACACATAGAAAATAAACAACCATAACGAATTGTATTTAAAATACATGTATATAACTGTATATAATATTACTGCACTTTCTTACTCAAATACATTTTCTGCTTTACTACTGTACACTATATATTGTACATGTCTGTAACTTCTCATCATACTATGTCATGATATACTATTATTTTTATCATGTATGTGGAGCTTTTGTATTTTTTTATGATTGCCATGCATGTGGAGCTTTTCTCCCCGGGTCTCTGCTGAAAACGGGCACCTGGTTGCTCAGTCAGACCAAACCGGTAATCAAATATAAAATAAAATAAATAATAAATAAATACACATACATCCAACCCAGCCTAGTTACACCATGCCTCCGTCA
Organism: Protopterus annectens; assembly: GCF_019279795.1. Classification (NCBI taxonomy): domain Eukaryota; kingdom Metazoa; phylum Chordata; order Ceratodontiformes; family Protopteridae; genus Protopterus; species Protopterus annectens. The sequence goes on from NC_056733.1 coordinate 288,858,932, forward strand.
AAAGTCTAAACGTACCCTTTATAGTATCACCAAGCCCTCACAAACATATTCTATTAACTAATAATGCTTCTAATATTCTTTCTTACCACTTTCCCACTTTTCTAATACTCCTCACATATGCTACATCACTATCAGCTCAAACTCCAACTTATTCCACCTATGTTACCTCCACCTCAACATATCAGTCTCAGCCTAGCAGTTTCTCTAATATCTCCCACAATTATTTCACTATACCCTAACCTACTATTCAGCTCCTAAAATCCTTACTACTCCACATACTAAACCTTACCTTAAACCCCTTGCAACTGCTGCTACAAAAAAATTTAATACACTATGCTCCTATCTTATCTCCTTATTGCAACAATGCGGAGACATCCACCCTAATCCAGGTCCTTGCACTAACTTACACCCTAGAACATGTCCTCTAAACCTAAATATAATGATACTATTCCTTACAACCCTATGCAACAAATTAGCCCCCTTCCATGCCTGGATTGATCAGTACAAGCCAGACATTCTAGCTTTAACAGAAATGTGGATAAATACTAGCATAAAAGACTCAGACGTCATGCCCCCAAACTTTAGCATATCAAGACTTGAGAGAACCCATAAGAAAGATGGAGGAGTAGCCCTATTTTACCCTGACATTGTTGATATCACGACCTTTAATAACAGCATTCCCACATTCCATAATGCAGAGTTACTTTTAGCCTTTCTAAATCTTAGC